>NC_138659.1:62745418-62945418 GCF_964273445.1 Streptopelia decaocto | reverse complement strand
ATATGCATCTCCTAATTTGCTTAGGAAAGGATAAATACCTTCTAACGCTGCCAGGCTTCGTCCTAATTTGCCTGAACTCAGCTCAGTGCCATCGCTTGAAACTACCGGCCAGAGCTCTGCTTACACAACCCCAAGTGCTTAATTTGGGTGCACGTTATGACTGAAGGCCAGCCAGCCTCCACGCTGTAAGCTGACCACCCAAATCTTTCCCTGTCCACGTGACAAATGCCACACACCTCGCAAGGATGAAAGGAAAGGGTGTCCCAGGAGGCAGGGAGAGCGGTCCCATGGTCCGACGGCAGTGTGGGGCGATCGAGGTAAGTAACTGAATGGGACACCACCTCCTGAAAACGTGGGACTGGAACACCCAGGAACTTTTGTACCAGCACAACCCTACAGCCACCGACAGGAGCTGGTAGAGAAATCTGGCACAGAAACCACTTCTGAACTTAGTCACGAGCTGCATGTAACTCAGAAACCACCGCTGACCATACACGCTTCAATTTGTTTCCATGAGTATCATAGTTTTGTGGATCCTTCTCTTCTGCATTTATCGCCATGTTTCAAAGTCTTAGCTGTGGCATCAGTACCAACGTCCTTTCAGCCGAGTTACTCGTTTCCATGTAGAGAAGACAGGAGACGTGTTCAGGGCCAAATTCAGCTCCCAAGGACAGCACAGCAAGTCTGCAGAGATCGCAGGGATGCCAAAACCCAAAAAGTACTAAGGCACACGCAAGAATTCAGTGCTCAGTTACTGCCTAATTTGGGGGGAGTTTGAAAGTCACCACCTTTTTGTTTCTTAGAACACGTTTCTGAAAAGATTTTACAGTTTAAGTTCAAGGCCTTAAAAACCCCTCTCAATTTGTAATATTTGTAAGGGATTCCATATAATGAATTGAAAAGTTATCATGAAAATTACCACATTACCAGAAACAGACCTTTGCTGGAGTTGTAAGCTTAATTGTAAGCCAAATGACCTAGACCTGTCGAGAGGGGAGGCACAGCCAATAGAAAAAGAGAAACACAGCTCATTTACACACAGGTAGATGAAACGATGATATATTATATCAGCTAAAAGCATGTATAAATTAACATTTTTACAGTTTCTATTTAAAAAGGGGAATAGCATATCAGAATTTCATACACTAAAAATATTTCCAACATGCAGTCTCAACATAGGCCAATATTAAAAAAATCCAGATTTTTGTTTAATGCACTGTTATCACGTTTGTCACTGAACTATTACTTAGGATCTCTTTTCAATCAGCAATGAATAGATAAGTATCTTTATGTATCTTCAGTAATGGCCTAGTGTCTATACTTATCAGTACATATATCAACATAGGAAGATTTAAAACAGATCCAACAGATGGACTGTGGTCACAACTACATTTTGGGCAAGTGATGCATAATCACGATCTTGATGACAATGGAACTGTTTTGAATAAGCAGAAAAGAAAACCTAATTAAAAGAAAAAAAGGAGTTAAATAGAGTGTTGAATTCACATCAGATATTAAACATCATCTTAAGGTTCCTCACTTTTTAAAACTAACTACTGTTCACCAGGTTATGTCTATTGCACTAATTCGCGATCAGGAGTTAGTCACAGGAGATACGTTCAGTTTCTACATCATTTGGTCTCTGCTTTACTTGTATTTTATATCAGAGAAGGTCAGATACTGCTTGATATTCAAACACCCCGCACAGCAAAAGGTAAGTGCAAAGACCCCTCTTCCCCCGCTAAACTCTGGCAACTTCCATGCTAATTGTCTGGGGCAGAATTCCACACATATTAAGTCTCTCTACACTGGAACAAGCCCTCACCCCAACAAATATTAACATTCAAAAACCACTCAGATAAAGACAAAAAAATTTAAGAAAAAATAATCAATCCCACATGCCATCAACTATGCCATCAATAATACAAAATATTTTACACCGCTTGCACCTGAGTTGAATAGTGGAAAAGAGAGGGAGACTCTGTCAGTGCAAGAGAATGATTCATGTGACCACTTTGTCTTAATTACTCAGAACAAGCAGTTTGTTGCTGTTTAGTGAAGAACAAAGATATCAGCGTCCCTTGACAGAAAAATAAATAGCCATCATGGTGGTGAAGATGATGATGACTGCCAGAACAACGATCAAAATCCGGTTTTGGATGATTCTGAAAAAAAGCAGAACAGACAAAAAACCCCAGTGAATAAACCAAATTACAGAATATATGTAGATAAAAATTATGAAAATGAGCACACAGACAAATATATTGGAAAAAAGGCGCGTGCCCACAAATTCAGCATTCCTATACCATTCTGCGTATCTTGATTGCTTTTTACTTCTTTCAATTTCCATTGCTTCCAAACACTTCTTTATGTAGCTATTAAATCCAACTTTTACATTCAGGAAAGAATTAGACTTTTCTTAATTATGCATACACTTATATACATATTAGAATAACTGAAATACATCATGTTACAATTTATTAACCTTTTAAGAACAAATGAAGTAATTAGTCCTTAGCTGATGCAATTCAAGCAGGGTGGTCTCTAACAGTAAATACTATTATTTTTTTAAGCCATTCTGAAATCTTCACAGCTTTTTTTAATCTGAACAGAAACAATTCATTAATTTTCATGGGATTTTACTATTAAGGTACAAGATTTCAAGGAAACACATGTCAATGAGATACTTACTTGTACTAAAGTACCAAGGGAAAAGTATAAAAGATAGTTTTGAAGAAAAGGATGATATAAAGAAGCAAGTGTCAAACTGTGAAGCTTACGTTGTAAAAGCATCTCCTGTCTCTGTTGCATACCTTTACTTATGGTAATAGGCAAATGTTACATTTTCTATGTAGTATTAAAAAAAAAAGGAAATTAGTAATAAAAAAAAATATGCCAGAAGTAGAAAGTCCTAATATTGTTCAATCATTTGTTGGGAGAAATCCCTGCATCTAAAATCAGACACCACATCTCTTCAGATTTTATCTGAAATTAATAGGTCAATTAAAATGAACAAATGAACAAACAGTACAATTTGAGGCATTTTATGGGAAGATTCTGGATTGTGAAAAATCAGTGTTTGTTATCCCGTTCTCATGGAGGAGGAAGAATATCTTCATAGGCTCTTCATGAACCAGGAACTTCTGCAAAACATATTTGTATAATACACAGAACTGGAGAAACACAACAAAAAAAACCCCAACGAAACCAAGACAAGAACCCTAAGTTATATTTATTCTCATTTTATTTTTTCTCATGCTTCTGCAAAACAAAAGAAAACAAAACAGAGCCTTCACCAACCAAACAATGGTAAGAAGAGGGAAAACTGTGTTTTGTGAAACATCAAACCAAGTACAAGGCTCCCGCTTGAAGACAGGGAATGTAATGTGTTAAAATGAGCATATTTCACGCAGTGAAAGAGAGAAGAAACTCCAGAGAGCAGAGGGGAGTTTTCCTTGGGAAATGTTTCTCATTCAGATGCGGGTGGATATACATATAAATTATATTGGAAAGTGTAAAGAAAAATGCAGTTTTAACCAACTCCAGCTCTCTCCTTGCTTACCCCCCACCTAAAGAAAAAGCAGTAGAAGGATGGATGAAACCTGTCACATCAGACAGACACCCTCCCCTGTGACACTCTAAAAGGACTGGCTCTCTATCCTCCTGACAGGTTACAAAATGATCACATTTGCTGACACGTCTTCCGCAAAACTGCTTTAGTGTTTGTGTCCACTTTCCTAGCAGGAGATGAATGGGCTGCTTTGTCCTCATTTATCACTTAAAGCTGAACTAAGATCTGTCTCGTTTATTTTTCCCTTCCTCACTAGAAAGGCTCAACCACAGCATTAATTCTTTCGCGATGACAGCTAATTCAAACTTAACAGGCAATATTTACTCTGCCAAAAGGATGAGGAGGAGGGAGGGATGTCTCTCACTACTTATCCTGCCCCCCTCCCCTAAAAAAAAGAAGTGTAACAGGCTAACAAAACAAAGCTAATTAAGGGCTTTTGGTTCTTGTTGGTTTGCACTTCGATTTAACACCTGAACTTACAAGCTTCTCTTTTGTGGCGGGGTGTGACATTCTCTGCCAAACACCTGATAACAAACGATTTGCCCAGGCAAATGCATGAAAACCAGAATATATATTTACTCACTCACCCTCATCACTCCTGAAAAGACACTCAGCAAAATTGAAACTCAGCAGTGAAATAGATTAAAAGCATGAAAACTCTTAAAACATTCAGCCTTAAGTAATACACAGTGCAGCTGGCTTGACAACCATTTTATTTGTGGGATGTGGGCCCCAAGGCATCCATAATGCTAATTTACAAAGGATTAACTGTGAGTGAAACTCGCTTAATCTAACACATAGTTAGGCAAAAGCATATATAACATACTGAGTGTTTAAATCAACTCCTCCTATCTGTAGCACAATGAAAAAGCATTTCATCATCTGAGACCTAAAATTAAAGAAAATGTTAAAAACATTACTAAATCCTCCAAATGCTTTCTTTTTAATACTCTGGTAGTACACACCTGATTGCAAGATTATCTAATCAGTGTCCACATCTGTAAAATCCTTGTCAAGAGAACACTGAGCAAGGCATGCTGCCACCTGTATCTGCTAACTGAAAGTTCACTTCAGTTGTGAACCCAGGAAAAACATATCAAAGTTCAATTTCCAGGAATCCGAATTAGTCTGCACAGTGTAGCAAAAGAATATCATATTAAAAGGAACAAATTAATCATGAAATAGGATGGATGTTATCAACAGACTCCTACACTGAAGCATTATATACTTTTAATATTGAAGCCCACAGTTAAAGATTAATTTTCTATCCTTAAAAAAAGAATGTCATCGAGTTTTACTGTTTTACTTTCAAGTGAGCAAGTAAAATTAAACTAACTGCAAGCTGCCGGAAGGATGGGGCTAGGAGGAGACCAACCAAGCCATTTGGTAGCAGCAGGACAGTCCCGAGCAGAGCTTAGCAAGCTGAGCTTGCTAAAGCCTGAGTCTGGGAGCTGCAGCTCAGACAGAGGATGCAAGTTCTGGATGTCAGCACATTTCAGATCTTGAAGTCAACAGGCAAGGGTGACCCTTCAGAGTAAAGAGAAACCCTCTGAGGGGCCCAACCCTTCAGAGTAAAGAAAAAAAATCGAGGAAAAGGGGTTTTTGAGTGATCCAAGACAGTCAAACCAGCTCACAGTGGTAGAACAATGGTTGGCATTGGCAGGACCCATCTGTAGGGAAGCCTATAGTACTGTCACAGCCAGACACTGCCAGTGGGTATTGCTCTAGGCAAAGCATTAAAGAATTTAAGTGGGGGATGGAGCCATAATACCAAAGCAGAAGAAAACGGGGCCTAACATTCGCTACAAAAACAATCCCAAAGGCTAACATGCTCACAGGAAGCAGATGATAGTCTTTTATCTCTATTACACCTTAAATTCAATAAAATCTGGTGAATGAGGAAGCCCAGATTCTTCTTTGAAAATGCAAAGCATGTTTACAGGGTAAATAATTTAAGAAAGAATATATACTTGAAAGAAGACACCCATTGAAACATCCGTGGCTAAAATGCCTGAAGGCAAAAACTTGTGCATTTGCATGCTGCATTTTATTAAGTTAGCACACTGTAGCTTTAAAAGAATGCATGGCCAAATTAAGAGGAATGTGTGACTGAAACATCAAGGATTCCTCAAGTTTACATTATGAATCATAGTGCTGTTGATATGAGATGAATTAACCATTTAGTCGATGCAGCTTAGGCACTGAATTCACACCAAGTTCTGCTGGAGCCCGGCGCGCTGGAGCTCGTTAACAGCCCATGTCCTCAGTTCCTTTCATACTCGGAACTCTAAGAGCACAAGGGCTCATTCTACTTTGAGTCAGAAGAGATGAAAAATCTGTGCTTTTAAACCAAGTTCCATCTAGTTTATCATGGACAGCAGCCCAACACATTTGGGTGCAAAACCACATAGAAACAGTAACTGAAGCAGATGCGAGGGTAACATTAACCGGTGCACGGGAAGAGCAGGCTGGACTGACGTGCAGAAAACGCACCCTACTGCCCTTGAGTTTCCTTTTGCTCCTCTTTTCTAAATGCCTGACCCTTTATCCTGGCTTCTGGTCCCAGTGCCCGACCTCCGGTCACCGGCGTGCTGGAGGCTCCCTCGGGCCAGCGCCAACCCTGTGAGCTGAGGAGTGACACCGTCCGCTTGCAGGGATCACCGATGCACGCAATGTAGCACTACTGCTCTGGAGAACAAGTCCCACATCCATTACCAAACACTGATGTCCCTAGCAGCTCAGGTCCCCACATTCCTCCATGGCAGAAATTACGCTGCCTTTCCACATTTCAAAACCCAAAATGATTTGCTCCTCTCCATAGCTTCACACACACACACACACGCACCCACACAATGGGTCTAACTCTGTTTGTGACATGTTTAGATCTGCTCCATATAAACACAAAGCAGTTCCCAACTAAGCTTTTGCAAACCTTACATTAAGGATGCCAACCGTGTTTAAACCTTTTTACAAAACTGCATTCATTAGCAGGGGAGTGCACGACATCTATATGGGTTCAGCCTGATGTCTTGCACATGTCTTAGTGCCTGATTGACCAGCATTGAATAATGATGCCTTGCCATTAAGCACTGATGGTACAATAACAATTGTAATGAAAATTAGCAATCACGGTAACATGTTAACAAAATACGGGATATAAACGAACCAGTGCAGACTCCGGGCGCATAAAGAGTTTTGTGTCCTTAACTTGAAATAATGAACACTACAAACAAAATACTGCAAAAATTTCTTACAGAAGCTCAACTCTGACACTGACACAAATAAAATACAAATGGCTTGGGGGATCAGTTAGCACACATTCATTACAACACAGGGCTTTATTCTTAAAGAAAGCATCTCGAAAAATAGTGTCCTCAAGAACACAGACTGATTGACGATGGACCACTGTCCAGCAGTGTTTCACATGAATTTAAGATTTAACTGGAAGTGATTCCTATCAGTTTACTGGAAAGAAAGGCTTGTTCTCTGTATAGAAGACTACATTTTAAATGGTCACTGAATACTTGGGTATTGCATTTTTGGGTGCCCTTTTGTGAGCTGCAGTTTTTTCTAACATGCCACAAAATAGGTGCATGCAAATCAGTGGTAAGTGATTTTTAAGTACCCAATATTCATGTGCAAATCAGCAGATTCAAACAAAGTGTAGGTCTAAGTCTCATAGGCAAATACATACCAGTCAAAACTAAATGTGAATTTGAAGTAATATAGCTCTACTCAGATACTTTCTGGACAGGCACCATTATTACTGTATATAAGGGCATCCTTGTTATGAAATATCAGGAGCTTTCAAATGGAAGCACTAGACTCCACAACAGGGGAATAAGATGTTATGACTGATAAAGCAAAGCCTTACAAACATAATGACAAATCTCTAAGTTCGGGTATCTGGGGGTTGTTCAAGTAACTATTCATGTTTCCCATCTTTAGGTCTTAAAAAAAGCAACTGAAAAGAACTAGACAGGCTGTGGCAAAACATGAAGACATGACAACCTACTGAAATAAAAGAGTAAGAGAGTCCTGCCTGGCAAAATTACAGCTGGTTGGAAGTATCTGACTAGAGACATTTTTCATCGTTAGCAACTGAAATTAGAAAACAGAAATCTCAGTGAAAAAATATCTGGACAAGTTGCATACAAGTCCTTGGCCCTCTTCTAGCTGACCTTGGAAAAAGTGATGAATTTGGAAAATACTCAAGGTTTGTTGTTTTTTTTTCTTTGCCCCCGCCCCAAACTCTGAAAAGAAGTCCAAGTTCTTTGTGTTCCCGAGCCAGAAGAACTGATTACATTGTAATCAACAATATATATTTAAAGGTGAAAAGGCTTTGGGGAGGGCGGTGGAGAGGGAATGGGACCCCCCATGGCTTACTTCATGCCAAAAAGGCCACACTGCCCGGGCTCCACCTCCAGCCTGGAGAGGGGCCATTCCCAGCAGGAGCCTATTTTGTGTTCCTGAATTCCTTCCCAAAGGAGCCTCTTCTTCCACTGGGGACAGGGGCCCTAGTTTCACATGTGTAGGACCTGGGGAAAATCCATCAAAATTTGCTGAAAACTGAGCAGATAATGAGATTAAAGCACCCTAAATTGAGAAATAGATCACAAAACATTATGGCATTTATTTTCTAGCTGACTAGTAGGGGTTTTTGCAAGAGATGGGTCATACAAGTTGCTTAAAATACCGTTGATAGGGGTGAGGAGTTGTGCAGTGCTACATCCTCTGGCTTTAAAGATCAGCCTTAAGGACTGGGGCTGTCTACTCGTAAAAACACGGATACCAATCTCTAGTTATAATATTACATTCAAACCACATCAATGTGCTTCCACCTGGGCCCTGAATGAAAGAATGAGTCACGTAATAACAGGTGCAGGGAGGTAGTCACAGTATCCAGCTTTAAACATCTAAATTATACCTAGCTAATCTCTCTCAGCTCCGTGCGTATGAGCTAGAGTCCTGCTCTGAATTGTCTTCTCTTTTCCCTGGCCACATATGCATCCCAGGAGAACTAGTCAGTAAAGTTAGCTGGCTTGGTTAGGTGCCTACAGGTTAAGTAGGGACAAACGTGCCTCACAGCTTGAACATGAGCCACAAGCAATTTTCCCAAAATCAAATTAGCTTAGAGAGAGTTTGCTAGCTCTGAAGGGTAAAACCATCCAGGAAAAGCTTCATCATATTGTAAAGTGCCTGTAATCTCCCATTAATCAGAAATATTGCAGACATGAAACTCACCAGTAAAGCAGAAGATGTTCATTAATAATTAGCCACTAAATACCTTGATTCATCATCTCCCTTTAATGGATCTCATATTTCCACATGAAATTCTGACCAGAATCAAATGCACTTCTCCTTTGACAAGAATTTTGGAGGAGTGAGAGATAGGAGAGACAGTGAAATACCTATCTGTGATGAATGCCTCCTGAAATGCAGGAGGCTTCATTGGCTCAAGGAGCTAGGTTTTTTACCTTGCTGTGTCATCTTCTGACAATCTTACCATTAAGATAAAAAATTCAAATTATTTTTATGATATCTGATAGGTAAAATACTTATTGAGATACCTAATTCATAACTGAAATCTTGCAATACATTCAAAATGTAAGAAAAGTATACAAACAGCCTTGGAATGTGGTGTGATTTGGCAGCCATCGTGAGGTAGCCAGCTTGCACGAGTCCTGTCTCAAGGAGCTGGCAGTCTCAAGGGGAGATCACTGGGGGAGCGAGTGGATGACACTTTGACTGAGTGGCCTTGGAAGGATAGATTTCTACAGGAATGACTGGAAGACAAGTGCATGAGGTGTCAGCATGCCAACTGCAATAGAAAAAGCCTGAAAGAGAACCCCATGGATGTGGGGCCTAGGATAAAAATGCAGAAGTGAAGAGTACTGTACATCATCCACTAGCTGAGATTTTATTCATTGCTTATTTTTAAAACACACAGGAAGGTATTTCTGAAGGATGAAACGTATCCTTCTGCTGATGAGAGACCCTGACAGAGAGCACTTCCCTGCACAGTTGTGACACAGCTTCAGCTTTCTCCTGTCTCCATGTCCACTCCTTCCACGGAGGGAACAAATTAGATTATTACTGTCATTAGGAGGAACAGCGGGTGGCTTCCGGGGCCACAGAAACTCACCAACCAAAACTGGAGGGAGATTAATTCATTTCATGCAAAGCAGAGGCAACCCCAGATCTCCTTGGCAAGTCTCAATGAAGATCATGTGCATGGTGGCAACTGCGAGTGGAAGGAGGCAAGGTTGTACTAATCTCCGACCAGCCTTTCTCAGGGTACTGAAGTATCAAGAAGAACAAATCACACATTTAGTCACCTGAGCATGACTAAGAACCATAGGCCTTCGCAAACATTACGAGCGCTGTAGAAAGCGCTGGGAGGGAGGGCGGATAGCCCAGCTGTCAGCATCGTGGCATTCTGCAGGACACTGCCTGCATAAAGCCCCGGTCCCCAAACAGTTAATAGGAAAAAAAGCCCCAAACCCCAACCCCCTTGTCAGCACTCAAAGATAAAGCAATTATTTCTCCAGCAGAAGAAATGTATGCAAACTATCAAATGACAAGAACATACATGATTGCACATTGGCTTTTATATTAAATACAGTTAAATTTACATTCCGTGCAATTCAAAGAATGCAAAAATGTCCAAAGTCTGCACTTTATCAACTTTCATAATCATTAGGAACCCAACTAAAGCACTAAAATATATATCTTAAACAGATGAAAGAAAATAACATCTTTTGCTCTGTGTCACTTTAATTAATGACTAATCTACAGCTTTCAGGTGCGATGTAGCTGGAGACAGGACACAAATACTTTGCTTGCATTATTTTCCCCTTATCACACCATATTTGACTGGGCGTCTTTTTGTATGGCTAGTTTTCTACAATTGTCTTAACAAAGTTGACCTCTTTTGTAAAAACCTGAAGGCATCTGCAGCAATTGTTCTTGAAGATGTGCAATCCAAAATGTTACCATTTCATGGCACTTCTTGAATGATAGAATAGATTTTTTTTTTTTTTTGGTATATATTCATTTTTTTTTCAAATGCTATAAAAGAAAGGAAAACAATCATGGCTAAGGCCATTTGTGAGATGGCATTAAAAGAGCCTACTCTGAGACAGATAAAAATAATGAGAATCTTTCTGTCAAGAAGGATTTAGAAAATATCACTAGCATTATTAAAATTTAATTTTTTACTGTGCTTTTTGGTTCCCCCTTTTCCAGTGATAATGAGCAGGACTGCACACCTCCACATTGCTAGTACTTGTTTTGAGCAATAAATTCAGCCTTCCAGTCTGAAGACATTTCAGACAACAATTTTGACTGCTATAGGCTTATTTTTCAACCTGTTCTGTGCTTTGAGTCTTCCTATAAAAACCAGTTCATAAGCTAATTTTCCACAAGGCCAGTGGAACAAATAAAAATCAATTTTTGCCCAACTGGTTCAGAGAAAACCTGGGAATAGTGAAGACAGAACAGTGAAAAATAAAAAGAATCGATGTATTCACAAATGGTTTACCTGATAGAGAACTATCAAATTAGTTGACAGGAGATACTTGCCACTATTAGAGTATTTTCTTTTCAGCATGTTACGGTATTTCCATTAGGGGAGCAGAAATGCCTCTACTTTGTTATGACCTCAGACACCCCGGTTTAATAACCACACCGAGCCTCCATGCATTCTCTAAAACTACAGGGCACAAAGTCAAAGTGCAAGAGCACTTGCAGATCATGCAACCAGAGGGACCCGCAAGCCCAACCTGGCTTAGAGTGGGTGTAAGTTTTCGTGATCTCACGGAAGGATGGAAGATTCCTCTTCCAGCGAGCACAGGGAGACATTCGTGACCTCAGGCCAACCTTGTCAAGAGGAATTTGGTCCATCAAGAAAGGAAAAAATCATAAAATGCTGCCCAGACTTTCCTCCCCAGTTAAAAACCCAAATGTTTGGGAGCATGCTGAACACTAAGTAGTTTAATATCTCTTGGAGAGAAGCATACAAATCTATCCAGAGATGGGAATCCCATTCGCAGACTTCAAAACTTTCAGATTCCCAAGGACAACTCGGGGCATAAACTTTAAGATTGTGGCTTGATCTATTTCCTCATCTTTGCTGCTAATTGGGCAAAAATTTTTGAAACCATGATGCTGAGAAAGGACTGGATAGGTGCTTATGCCTATCAGTCCACAGCCAGAAAAATATGTCTGCAAAATTGACTGAAGAACAGAATCTGCTTTTTAATACAAATTAACCATTGCTCCTGTGGAAATAAAACAAATATATAATTTACAAGCTTAAATATTAAGGAAGCTCTTTCTAAGTAGCTGTAATCTTCACTCTAGTATGTTGCATTTTATACACTCCTTCATTTTTATGAGCTGGCATTAAAATGTGACTCGTTTTAACAGAAAAAAAGGGATTAAGTATGTCACTCTGAAGTAAAGCTGCGTATTACCTATTTAAAAATATTATAACACACCATGGAGACATCATTTCTAGGGCCAAACAAAACATTACTCAATGAAGAAATGACATGAAATATAAAATATTCAACAGAAGAAGGGTAGTTGGAGTTAAGCAGTTTCACTACCAATAAACAGCATTATAATAAATAGCATACATGTAGGAAAAAAGTATACCTGTTCTTCACTGTTAAAGATGTAACACTTTAGTTTGGGTAACCTATAAGGATACTACTCATCCACTAAGTACACGCAGGGAGAAACTAAAAACCACCACACATTTTGCTTCTGAATCTCTTACAACTGATGCTAATTTGCTTATGATATCTGCCTGATTTAGAGCTAATCTTCTGTAAATTAACTCCTAATGCTGTCTGAAATAATCCTCTTAATGCTGGTCTGTCTTGAGCACTTTATATCAAACACCATGAAGTACACAAGTGTACACAAGGCATTTGTAAAGCTGTTGGCTGCTCTCGAATATTTGCTGTTCCGTGAGGACGCAAGCGTGGCGCAGAGCTGCGTGGCCCTGGGGCAGCTGCTCTGGTTGTCCCCTTTGAAGGGGACATGATACCAGGGCTGTGTCCCACCAGCCCTGGCCACCAGAGAGACGAGGAGGCTCTAGTGCCTCCTTAGAAAACGGTGCAGTTCCACGCTCTGAACCTCCCACCTCCAGCAGCACATGATAAAGAGAAAGAATAAATGGTTCGGGCTTTGAGATTTCCAAATGACAAGATCGGTGTTAAACAGCACTAATTATCAGCTGGAAGCCTCATCTGATAACTGGTTTGAAAAGTCAGAGACAGGCAATTTCGTTTCTTCAGATGGGGAAAATATTTTTAAGGGTGTTGCTTCAGCATCGGCCCACTTAATTATTATTGTCAGTGTGGTAACTCTGTATTGAAACTGTATTTTTTCCACTAAAGCCACCGGAATAATTTTCCCCCCAAATTAATGTAATGATACAGCCAAAAACCTAATTGATATTGGTGAGCAATACAATTCCAACGTATTATTTTCTTGGTTTTTGAAACATAAATGGCAGGCACAGCTTTGACTGAATGGATCTCTTTATGCCTTAACAGGCGGTTTTATTGGCCCAGACTCCAACCTATAACAAGCACAATTGCAAAAGCAATACATTTTTAATTGAAACATTCATGTATTTTTACTATGGAAGTGACTCAAATAACAAGTAACTTTGTCAGGTAAAGGGCTTTTAAAACAATTTTTATATATGGAATGTTGTTTAGAAATTATATTCTCACCATAGCCGCACTTATAGGTGGCTATTAAAAGAAAAAATAGGTATTGTTTAAAGCATACTTTATTAGAGCTTGTTTTTTTTAATATATTAAAGAACAGATAAAGCACAGTGATCAGTGAGCCGTATGTGTCCAACAGCCTTTCAAGAGCCTTGTGGAAATGTATAAAACAAGCAGTGATACAATCCTTTGCCAAACACTGTCATAAATTTTTTATTTGGCAGCTAACATTCTCACTAGTTTTCTTGGCAGCAATTGGGACCTTTAGCAAGAAAGGTGCAGGAGAAAAATACCTTGTTTAGAGATGTTTTCAACACTTTCTGGGATTTTTCAGAACTTGTGCCTGCAGCACATTTTACAACCACGGTCTCCAGTCACCTGATGAGTAGGTGGTGGTTTTAAACCTTTTTTTTTTAAATATAGACAGCCTCCTACCCCCCTCTGGCCTTCAGCCTCGGATGCGAGTGTGGAGGGGGGCTGTTTGTGTTCCACAGGGATACCGGTGGTTGCTCCTCTCTGTCTAGACAAAAAAACCTTGAAAACAATATCAGAATGTACCTCTCATTGCTCCTGATACTATCTGCATCATATTCCCGCATGACAGAGATAAATGAAAGGCAAGCACGTGCTGATCACTTTTGCATTTTTCTTGGGAGGTCTGTGCAGAAAAGCTGGTCACGGGTGCTGCCACCCTGGTCGGCCAGTGGACTGGCTGATAAACAGAATTGTGAAACAGATTTCTGTACCCAGATCTGCTCTTCTGGGGGTTGTTTTGTCTTGTTTTTCAAAAAGATATACTAAACTTGACAGCCTTCCTCCATGCACCCAGATATGCTGAAAACATGGCTCCAGCAGTACTGTGGTTTGGGCTACACTGGGCAGAATGAAATAGCGGGCTCTTACCAATTCACTTATGAAACAGATGTTTTATATTTTGGTACTTCATTGATTCAGAATAGAAATAAGATGAACCTATTTTACACCTCAGCAACTTCTTCCAAGTCTTTTCGCAACAATAAGATTTATTTCAGTCCTTCACATGGCCATCAAGGCAACAGATTGTCTTGAACAGACGTTGACCGGGAAAAGTATGTTTTCCCTATTTACCTCAAATTAGGAAGGTTGGAAGTTAGTTTTAGACAGCATAGATTGCTTTAAACTCACGCTTAATTAAAGTAATGAAGTGACACCTACAAACACAAGCTAATAGGCTTCCTCACAGCTTGTGTTCCAGTTTTGCCTCTCGTGTTTACCAGGGGCATCATCCCCTCAAGAACTTTACAGAGCACACACAGACATCTAGTGGCTGGTGAAAACACTGCAAGCGTGTCATTGCATCCCACACAGCTCCACCGGAGAGGAGAGCCAAGTTATGCCAGGTACGAACCGAGCCAGTTTTGTCTCTGTTACAACTATGGATGGGCAATCAAACAGGGAGAGAATTGCTCCCTTTGTGCCATCTCATGTAACCATGCTGCCTCTGGTGAGAGAGCTGCTGTCTTCCCAAATTTCCCTCGTCACTTTTCACTTCAGTCTGAGCTGGTTTTGCCTTTCTTATGAGTACCAGTAGATTTCTCTCTCCTTGCTACTACTTCATTTTAGTTAAAACCTGAAGAGCTTAATTATGTAATATCATCTGAAAGGTTCTCTGAACATGGCTACACGCAACTGAAGTCTGTTGGAAAGTGACAGATCAATGTGATTTTACAGACAACAAAATACACACACGAGGAAAAAAACACACAGTCAATAATAATAAGTTCTGAATCACTAGTAGAGGAATATGACTTGCTCTCCGGCCTGCATCGATCAGTGGAAGGATGCCTAAAACTTCAGTGGGGTTCAAGTCCCACATCTGCAAAGGAGATCAAGAACCACAGTTCTGTGCAGTGTTGTAAGAACTCAGCGCCCTGATTCTGCTCTCAGTTACACCATTTTAAATCAAGCGGTACTCAGCGGTGTCATAACCCTGCACATCTGTGTCAGACCCTGTGTTGCAAGGGCAGACTCGATGCCAAGAATGCAAAACAGATGTTGCTTTCCTAATGTTTTCTCGTTGTCATTTAAGTTGTTTTCGTGGGGTTCTGTTTTCATTCTGCTGAGTGAAACAGGTCGGCAGGACTTTTCAGAGGGCAGACCGAATCTCTGCATCTTCCTTTTTATTTTGTGTGCATGTGTGAATATGCATAGACTTTGAGTTACAACTGGGAATAATCTCTTTTTTTAAGCTTCATTTGAGCTATGCTCTGCTCCCTTGGGGCAAAGTGAAAGGTAGCTATTTGCAGATGGGAAAAAGGGCTTTTGTGAGCAGCAAAACTGCATCACCAAACAGCTTAAGAAAAAGATTTTTTTAAAGTTTTTTTTTTTACCACAATTTTAAGAGGAAACAGGGATAAATATATCTTTTTTTTTTTGCATGTTGACTCATTAACAAATTTAGCAATAAACACTTTGTAATTAAGTCCATTAGTTTACTGCTGTCCAGAAGTTTCTTAATACTCTTCGCACAGAAGGTTTTGGAAAACGTAAAACTGAGAAATGGTGAAGGCAAAGCCCAACAGCTCGCTCAAGCAAATCTAGCCGAGGCTTAAACTCACTTCTGAACACTGAAATTTGAGACGCCGTATCAAATAAGCAGCTCTTTTTCCCTGCAGAGAAAAAACTGGGTGTAGCTAACCTAGTGCATAATAGGTTTATTCTCATTCACAAAACAGGAATTACTTTATGGCCCCAAAGTAAAACTAGCACAGAAATATACTGGCAGATTTGCTGCAGATGTGTGTTGTGACACGTATGCAGGGAATCTGCTATTAATCACATGCTAAGATTTTAATATTATGTAGGGTAATGCAGGCAGTCATTATCGTGAAGGTTCTGGATTCATAAAAGCCTAACTCACAAATGGGGCTTTTAAATTTAATACATTTGAGCTCACACACCGCACCAGTTGAATTCCCTGATTTGCCCCCCCCGCTTCGCTCCCCACTACGTACATTTATTCCAGTATCTATTGTGCATTTCTTTTGGTGCTTGTGCTCTGCTCCTTTTCTTGCAACACGTGACAGTTGTTGGGGAAAGTGCAGCTTTTCAATTTTCCCGTTTACCGGACTATGACAGGAATGTTCTTCTTAGAGGGGCTGTTTGTGAGACCCTTGGACACGTACCGAGCACAGGAAACGGTCTGGCTCATATGCTGGAAAAGCTCATATGCTGGAAAAGGAAGGATCCTTCACCTGGATCCTAAAAAACTTGCGTCCGAACGTAACTACAACCTATGTATCCGCACCCAGGCTAAGATTATTACGGACAATTATACTGTGGAAATGCATAATTCTGACAAAACAATCAATCACGCTACTTCTCACAGTTTCAGTTCACCCCTAAAATTTTCCTTACCTCCAAAGCCAGCTGGATATTATATTACCAAAGCTGTTGAAAGGGTGTAACACTAACCATGAAGCCAAAGGCCACTAAAACTATGCAATGCATAAATTTTTATTGTTTGCTCAGCATTGAAATCTCATTAGGGCTCATAACTCATCGGCACACTGCAAACATTTGCATCTGCTGATCATGAGAACTTAGATGGAATGTACACCTTTGGCTAATTTACTTGTTATGTTTTTAGATGAGACTCTGTGTGTCGCTTTTTATTTTCTTTTTTAAAAAGTCCTTACGTGGTTGCGAGTTGAACGTCCACTTTTTAAACTAAATACATTAAAACTTTCATTTGCGGTTTCTCAAGGTTGTTCTGTTGCTGGCAAATTTCATGATCATCATTTTACAAAAGCTTGATTTGACTTAGTATTCAGGGTAATCATTGTTTGAAAACTGTGCCCCATAGAGCATTTCACTTCATTCATCCTTTCTGCTTTATGCAGTCACATTTTAATTAGATTAAAATTTGTCCTCCAATTAGCTTTCATTAAAGTTTATAGATTACAGCAAAAATCTCCACTGAGCTGTGCTTCAAAACTGTGCCTAAAGTTTAAAATGAAATAACTGTGCAAATGAAGTGATTATGAAGATTATTACTATGCAAAAAAACATCAGTCGCTTCTTGGTTTACTTATACATTTAACTCTGTAATTTATTTTGCTGACTTCAATACCTCTGTGTTCTCCAGAGTAGTCATCATAACAATACCTTACAGTTACAGGATACCTTTCATTCCTCAGGATCCTTAGGGGCCTGATTCTGCCGCCCCTACGCACACCAGCAGACCCGCTGCAGTCCCTGAAACTATGTGAGCAAGTGCTACTCGCTGCCTGTGAACCAGACCCCAACTACAGGCCAGACCCTGCTTTCAGATACTCACGCAGCATTACTGTGGCTTCACACAGCTCTGAATGCAAACCAGATATGAACGTTATGTAAAAAGTCCTTTCACCTACTTCTGGGTGAGATGTGGCAGCTGTTTAATGGTGCATGGTTACGGGGCTCATCTCTTTAAGTGAAGGTGCAAAGACAGATACTTCCCCCCCTTTAGTTAAAACTGCAGAAAAAACTAAGAGTGTAATTATCCAAAGAGGAAATGACTCAGTAGGACACTGGGGCTGCATCTCTCCTGTCACTCACATCTTCAGATGCAACACTGCCAAGTATCAGATGCCCAGTTGCTAATACCCACTGCACATGCAAATTTACTACGTGCTGAAGGCAATATAAAGTTTACAGTTCACCAGGCTGATCCTACAACCAGCGCAGACATTTATTCTGGAGCAATCTCTCGGTGGAACACATGGGAGTCCGTGTCGGAGCAGAGCTCCACAGAAATGGATCTGTTTGCAGGAAATTCTCTTCCAATAGCAAGGGCTATAAATATATATACATATTTAAAATTAAAAAAAAAAAAAAGAGAGAGAGAGAGACACAGCCAACATCTTAAAACTAAAAATAGAGACACTTGGGTTACAAAACCAAGAACCTGTCTTTGCTCTAGCAATATATTTCCAATCGGAGGAACGCAGTCGAAAACAAGTATTTTACTACAAAGGCAGTTAATACGCACTAGAGAACAATTTCAGCAAAATGCAGAAGTGTTAAAAACAGTCTTTCCTATTTTTTATGTGCTAATTGGTTGAATAATCATTAATAAATCTTCACATCACTGAGGTAACTAGCGTTATTCTCACTTAGCAGATGGCAAAACTACATTTTAAGGGTGTCATAGGCCAGAAGGGAGTTTATAGTTTAAATGTTCTGACTCCATGCCCTGTACTCAAGCCAAGACCAGGTTTCCAAGATGCAAAGCATCCAGCAGCAATACTAATTTTAGGAGTCGTGCTCAGGTCTGTCCCTTCCTCTCCCCGCTCCCATCTCCTCTTGGTGTTCATTTCTGCCATGGGGTTGCAGCATGCCAACCTCAGCTGTGCTGATTCAGCAGCTTGTGGGTCCACGTGATGAATCAGATCAAGCAATTGATCCGGGATAAAAAAAGAAAAAGAAACAAGATGAGGGTGGGAGAGGAGAGCTATTTTGCACTGGATCAATTCCATTTCAAGATGCTGACTAGAGAAGAGAAGTGCCCATGAAAACCAGAGAGCAGCTGGACGCAGCACAGGGGCAGGAGTGAGTATTTCTGGGCGCAGGAGTCCCTGCTGTTGACGCTGACGGTTTCGTACCACAGCACTGAGGCCCAAACCATTCTGAAATAATTCCATTTTCATGTTTTAACTTTTATATCTTTCCCTTCTTTTACCTTCCTTTGCCTGCTTTGTTCCCAGTCAAAGCGTAGCTACTCCATACTACCTTTGCACAAAAAGTTTGCACAACCGATTTTCACAAAGCGATTCAGAAACTGGAAGTATTTAACTTTCCTTGTCTATAATAAAATCTGGAACACAAAGTTCGCCTTCTCAGTTACATGGACTATATTGCAGAAATACTGCTGCATTTCCTCAGTAGAATTGCCACATTTCATAAAATCCAAACGGGTCATGCTTTATGTCAAGGGTGCGTTTACAAACAGTTTATAAAGGATTTAGATGATTAAACATATATTGAGACAGTTAATCAAATTTAAGAGGCTATTTTAGAATTCTACAAGATCAAGCAGTTATTTACAATCCTGGTTATTGCTTTCTACCTTATATCTACCCCTAATGCACATCATCATAATACTCTGCTAACTCTTTAGAAATTATTTGTGTTAGCAAAATAATAAAAATAAAAAAGCCTAAATCTTATTGTAAGGAATAGGTCAGATAATTAGGACTTTGAGACTCTTAGACTAAATTAAACAGATCCAAGAATCAGAGGTAGTTAGACAGCCTGTGCCATGATTTAGATACTTCAAGGCCCTTAAAAATCTCAGCCCTCATCACTCTGCACATGGGACTTACGCAATTTTAAAAAGTTGGCCAAGTGTTATCTGAAAAGTCACAAATGCTGAAGTAACTGCAACAGTTGAGGAACACATCTTTTCTTGGACAAAACATCAGCACCATGACAGGATGCCTAAAGCTTCAGTGCTTCATGCTGGTTGTGGAAAAAAAGAGCCCAACAATGGAAGCCTTAAGGAATGCTAAATATAACTGGTATCCTTACAAAATACAGTCTGCTCAGTTAGAACAGAATGCGAAATTATTTCTTGTGATTTTACGCACTCATTTTCTGCAGTGTCGCCTGCTTATATGTACAGAACATTTTTAATTAAGAAATAACCATAGATGAGTTTTTATTGCACTGTGATTTATAATTTTTTTAAAAATATGATATCTATTCTGGAAATATAGTGTATTTTGTGCTATTTTTGCCCAGGAATGGAAACTCAAACTGGAAATAGAGTCATTCATTCACGCTTACAGGATGACACCCCATTGACAGGCACGCAAACTTGGAAAGGTGCTACACAGTAACTAATAAAATACTACACTATATTTTTTCCTTCTAAGCTTCAATTAAGTAAATGTTAAAGAGGGATCAGTACTTCATTAAGGCTAAGAGTTCATCGTTTGCAAGAGATCATCTTTTAAAAGTACAAAGACAGAAAAGTCCAGGCACTAACTACTAAATAAACTGTTTTCACAACAGAAGTGGCACCTTCAATCCCTTCTACAGTGAGATGCTGTGCTGCTGGAGTTCTGCTCATTCAGATTGTGATTTTAAAGAGCATTCCCCAGTACAATCAGAAAGGTCATCAATCCTTCCTGCCAGGTAGTTGGTTATTTGTGCGTGGTTTTTTTTTTTCCTTCAATTCAGGGAGAATGAAAATCATAAAAGGCGTGAAAATAGGTTTGAGGTAGATACATTCACAGATTCTAATAGAGCTGGAATGCTGTCGGTGCTAACGAGCCCTGAGCAAGTGATCCGTGTCTGGCATGCTCTGTCAAACAAACTACAATTACACGAGAACTAAAAATAAAACAAGCAACTTTAAACCTCCTAAATTTCTGAGCGTGGGCCTAAGAATCTTATTTGCACTTGCTCCCCCAGGCTCGCTTCCAAAAGGCACCCAAAACTGGAAGGACCTTTCTAATGAGAAGGAAGGAAGAAAAGTTTCCATTTGAGATCTGGCATTTCAAAATGGCAGAAAGAGAATCTGACCCCAGAGAGTCTTGCCCCTCTGTGTCAAATTCCTACAAGAGCAGGTGGTGAGACTCCAGCTCTATCATATCTGGATCAAAATGTCAGGACTCAAAATCCACACCACAAACCGTGCCCTCTGAAACGGAGGCACCTAATCCTCTTGGCTCTGCTTTCTCCTGGGCTTCTCCAGCCTCGTGCATGCCACTGCAGTGCAAATGGAGATGTCATTTCCCTTTTTTTCTTACAGAGAAAACCTCAGCTAGCCCCAAATTTTAATGATTTTAAACGATGCGCTCCGTAACTCCTTTTGCACCAGCTTCCTTGTTTTCTGCTGCTCTAAAAAGAGCCTTTGACCCCCCTGTAAGAACACCATTTTTATTTCTGTCATCCTAAATTAACAAATGAATGAGGAGAGGGGAAACTCCCCTGTCACTCCAAACCTTCACCCTCCAGGTCCCGCTGTCTCATTGCATCCCTGGTGCTCTAAAATAAAGCAACCATTAATGGGCTGAAGCTTCAATGGGACATCAGCACTTGCTTAAATGATATTCTGAATCACGGGCTAAATGGCAGTGGCGGTGGGCAAGAGCAGGTATTTACTTCGTGCAGTCTCTTAGGATACAATGGATTTATGGCCGTCAATTCTAAACAGCACTGCTATTGTCTCTTCACAATTTATCTGCCTCCATTATTCATTTATGTTGATTTTGATTGATGAAGACACTTTAAAAAAGGAGGGAAGAAAGGAAGAGGGGGAGAGGAATACTTCGACTGTTTGGTCTCTAATTCCTATAAATCTACAGTTCATACTGCAGGCGTATTCCTCAAAAGAAATGTCAACCTTCAAATTTTGGGAAGGATTTTTTCCTTTCATCAGTCTCTCTTCTTTCTGAAAGACTAGAAATGGGGTGCAAGCAGTGCTTCCGACATACATATAGCCACTGTAGAGGCAGCACATCACACTGCAATCAGCCAGGAAAATCTACGCTGGTCTTTTTAATGAAAAAGTGTTAAAACTTCAGCAAAACCTCTTTTACATATTTGCTTCCTATGCCACAGCTAATTAAGTTTTAGTCTGGTTTGATATGTCAAAAATTGCTTGGATCACAGAACTGAACCCAAGCAGAGCAGAAATAATTTCTTCATTTGAAGTGAAAGCATCTGCCAGAAAGCTACGCTTCTGACTGGGTCCAAGTCATAAAGAAAAGGCCCAGCTTTGGCTTGTTTGCTTCCAAATATATGGTATTTACTGACCTCTCATTAAAATATCCTGACAGAATACAGATTATGAACCACCCGATACATTTCTTTCCATAGGAGGCTACGTCTGAGGCCTGGGGGTAAAGAGATTCCTCAGAGTTGTTTAAATTCAGTTCACTCCTCTCAAAGTTTTAAATGAGCTTCTGAGCAAGGACTACAAGCTTGCCAAGCTCTCTGCTTGCTTACGGAAAAGAGGAAAAAAAACTAAAGAAAGAAAAGACAGACACGTTCATCACAGGTTTGCATCTCTCCTGCTCTGAGTTCGGCCCCAGCACATGCCGACTGCAACATGCAGTTCACTGCCCATAGCCAAGGGAAGCCCAGAACCCTCCTCAATCTTTGGCTGTAGGATTTGCTTTCTAATTCCACCCCTTTTTTGCTCTTTAAATAGCATGAGCTATAATACAGCAAAAGAAGCAGTGGAGGACAGATAATTTGTTAATAAACTGTCATTAGATATCAGAATCACCACCACATTCAAGAATCAACCTCTTTATTGAAAGTTTTGTGTCTAAAATGTTGGTGTTGCAAAATGACTGCAGACTTGGGAAAAGAGCTTTGCGCTTTCCTTTTGTCTTTGAAAATGTGGGGACAGAAACATTATTTGCAAAAAGGAAAACCTGACTTCCAAGGACAAACAGATGAAGGGAGGAAGAGTCTGTGGAACTGCTGAATACACAAAAGCCTGCTGCTTGACCACTCAGTTCATTTTACTAGACATAATTACATCTGCCTTTGTTAATATTATGTTGTTGTTCTTATTATTTTCTGTACCATCTTTCATGTTTCAAGGGAGTAGGCTGCTACTCACTGGTGTTAGGTAGAAACTCATTCTAATTGCTCAGTATTTCTGTAGAGTCTGTAATGGCAACTCCTGGAGACTGATATAAAAATGTGTGCAAAATCAACCAGGTCTGGTTTTGAAACTCCCATCTTCACAATTTTGACTTTTCAAAATGATCTGCTCTCAATACAATGTGAGTTGTCAAAGGCTGTCAAGTAAACAATAAAACTCTCAGGAAATAAACATCTCTCCTCTAGTAGGTTTGTATATATTTCCGCAAAATAAAAGAATTCTAAAAGTAAATAAACACATGGGAGGATTAGAGAAGCAATAAACAAAAGCATTTCCTCATTTTGAATTTAAGAAAATAGGAGCCTCTTCCCAGCCATTGCCAGGAAATATTACTGCACAGAGGTGAAGTTTGTGGTAGCTAAAATACTATTTAATGCTAAAGCATACGGACATGCCTTCACGTGCACACACAGACACACACACACACTACACATATATCCCCATCCAAAACCTAAATCCAGTTTCTGCAATGCCATTATGGATCGATGAGCAGAGGATTTTAATACCAGTTCGGACCAACACAGGCACAGGAGTCCTTGTTGCAAGATGATCAAGCTAATGCTGAAACCTTTTAGCCCTAATGAAGGAGTTTGCAGGGTTCTTTAATCCCTGCACCCCACCTCACTTCTCCCGCAGTCCTGCTGAAAGCTTTAAAACAGTCCCCAGCACTAACATGGTGCAGAGCCTGTTGAACATGCTGATCTGCTCATGATTACTCTTCGCCACTGTAAAACAATCTAACTCCTCAAGTGAATGGAGTCTGTAGCAACAATGGTGTTATTGACTTGTTGCTCCAGCTCTATTTAGTTATTACCCTCGAGGCCACAATCAATAGACTTTGCACCAAGTCAGCCTAATAAATCCCAGGCTTTCACTGGAGCTTTGCCAGGAACTGCTAGAAAATCTATGGCAGTCAAACACTTAGAGTATGAATAACATAGAAAGCTGTACTGACAGCTGTATAAATTAATTAACAAGGAATGTTCTTATTCTTCTAAGAAGATCATAATGCACGTTTACCATGATTTAAGGAGTCACAGGTAGAGCAACAGAAAAATTACCTTTGTGCTTTCATTTAAAATAAAAATCAAATCTGATTAAAACCACAACAGATTCAGACTACTTTTTCCTCCCTTTGATTATCGGATGTACAAAAATCTGCATTTGCATTACTGCTCTGGCTGTTTAATTATTCCAAGTTTGATTTAAAAAGGAACCTAGCCCAGCAAACACTGACCGCTCAGTGTAAATTGTGCAGGCATTTTAACTTGGTAAATGTTGATTGTTGTGTGCTTGTGTTACCCTACTCTGCATCTGCAAGGGGGATTTAAATTGTGTTTGCAATGCAGTGATTAAAACAGAAGGAAAAGGAAGGGGGGAAGCAGTTGTTCAAGAAGTAAGAGGTCGGTCACTAGTGAATTCCAGGTTCTTTCAGTTCCTCCTGTAATAAGCAAATATTCTGCAGACTCAGCTGCGAGGCGCCTGATCGCAGCGTCCGGAGACACGCTGAACCTACGGTAGCAAGAGCTCGGTGCCAGCCCCGGAACAAAGGAATCTCCTATTTGCACGTTGAAAACAAATGTAACAGATCAATAGGCTCTTACAACCGATTTGTTGCCCCAGTGTTACTTTCTGGGAGCATTCAGCTTTCCTAATGAGGGTGACAGCTTGGTCGGGAAGCATGGAGCAGGGTCAGGCAGCAACAAGCTGGTCTGGCACTTGATGCCCACGGCGCCGTGAAGGTGCGCGATGGTGGGGGCAACCTTTGGGCAGGGACGAGTGCTTGAGACTGAGTCGTGGCAACCTTTGCATTTTAGGGAAGGAAAGGAAAGCTCAGACAACAAGGAAGAACTAAGCTGTGCTGTTAGCATGGACAAGATGAGAGCAATCTGCCTCAAGCCTTGGCAGAACCCATCTCAAGCATGAGGCAAGTCAGACCAGAGTGGAGCTTTTCACCTCTGCTCTGCCCACCCATGACCGAAGTTTCTGCCTGCACTTGGGTGGGTGCACCCTAACGTCTTACTGGACCACTTAATTCAAGGTGTTTAACTCATCCTGCTACCGTTGACAGGTTCACAAGGGCCCCATGACAGCAAACAAATGTGCCCACCTGAGGAAGGGGCAGCAAGCAGATGGGGCACAGACACCTTCTGGTGGAGAACCAGGTCTGGTCATGCTCTAAGGTGTCATTCACCACTGCACCTTCTGAGCATGCTCACACCCTGAGGATGGACACCACCACCTTACATAGCTGATCGTTTGGGGTTTTTTTTCAGACAATTAGATTTTCAATGGCCATTTCAGTACTGCCTGTTACCAGCAGAGAGGAAGGGATGAAGTTCATTTCTCAGCTCTCAGTTCCTCTCCTCTGTGGACAAATACACTTTGTATCAACTTTTTTATTCAGAAGTAGGACTTTGAGGAACTTGGATGGTTCTAAGGGCTGAAGAAGCAATTTCTATTGACTTTTTCAACTTCTGTTTAAGTCCTACCTCAAAACGACTCTCAAATTTTTTTGAGGGAAAACCAGTTACACGTTGCATTTATAACCTGACCTCAAATTTTGAGGTTATTTCATTGCTTCTGAGCACTACTCCTCCTTTCTCCGTTCTTTTCCATTTTAAATATACCAGATGACTTTATCTTAAAATATCCCTTTCTGTACAGTCATCTGTAAAATATATATGCATCAAATAAAAGAGCTGCTTGGGAATTAGGACGTATTTTCAAGAACAGTCAGTGAGGTGGAGACCCAGAGTTTATGAGGGTTCAGTCCTGTAAATAAGACTTACTTTTCATTTTCAGATGAATATTTGTCCTTTCAAAACATGACTTCTCTTGTATAGGGTCAGTTTCAGCACCCAAAATTGTATCATCAAAAGCACTGTTCATATCTGAAAAATTAGGATTGAGGATTCACTGAAATTAATTTGAACACAACAGGGAAGCGCTTGGGGCCTAATGACTTCCCCCCTGGCAAAGTACCATCTGACGTGACCAGATGTCATTGTCTGGCACCTTGTTAGCAGAATGGAGTTACTCTGTGTTTGGGTAAAATTCTCACACAATTTCTGGATCCTGGGTCATATCTGAGGTATTTTTTCTCACGTGACTCTTTTATCCTCTAACTTTCTGAATAGTCAGCCACTGCGATGCATTTTTTATAATGAGTTGAGCCAATAATATATATATATTTTCATCAACAATTTCAAATACAATATCAAAACTCCTACATCTTCATTATATATGTGCAAAAAAGGCTTCAGAGAACACAGTTGGAACCTTAGCATTCACGCCAATTCTTGACCTGGTAGCAGGACTCAGGATGGGTGGCAGCTCACAACGCAGAGCAACGCAGTGCTGGCAGAGCTCAGTATGTGGAAAGCAGAGACTGAACATCTAGGACCTGCCAAAAGCAACAGTGTTGGATCTAGTGCTGGCATCCTTTTTCTTTCCGAGCTGTTTTTGCAGCAAGCTCCACCACGCTGTCAGGAAGCACCGTGCTGCTGGAAGCTGCTCTGCTTTGCTGATGAGATTTAAAACTAAGCTCCTGGTCTTTTGGGAGTTGTTAAAGATCCTGAGATAAAAGTGAATCTCATTAGCCAATCTTAAGAAACTCATATGAAGAGGGATGGTAGAAGGAGAAATAGCTGTTTGTAAGCACAGCAATGCAGAACTTCATGAAGTTCTTGCCCATATTCTGCATCTGACCAATAAAGAAGAAAACAACTACAGAGGTACCAAAAGATTCTCAACCTCCCACTTCGTAACATCTTCAGAAATGTTAATTACTAAATTCACAGCACTATCCAGCTTATCTGCCTTTTCTCCACTGCTCAGCTTCCTGATTCTGGCCCCCACCAAGCACCCCCCAGCTGGCACAGCTGAGCCGTGCCTGTCCTCATCATCCCTTCTATTCAAACCACAAAGTCTCCCTGGCTGCCCGTCTTCCACTAAGCACTTTCTACAGTGACACCCATACAGCATAAAACATTGTGGTCTACTGTGCAATTATGTACCTATTTACCTTTTGGAATAAGAGTGGCAACTTTTAGCAATTCCAGGAAAAAAAAAATACTACTTTTTTAAACAGGCACCGATCAAGTGTAGTCTAAAAAGCCTGATGGATTTTTTCCTCTTGTCTCCCTACCCTGTTCATTGCACTGCATGCACGTCCCTCTCCCCTCAAAATTCTTCTTTCATGAACTAATTTGATGGTCTTACTTTTAAGCATTGTAACAATTATCCTTATTAGTAATCAAATAACAGTATCTTTCTCTAGGTACCTAGGTTTCTTAACTTGTACATGAATAAGTACAGTAATTCCCAGGCATACAGCCACCACAAGGTAGAACTTCCAATAAATTGCATCACTCTGCAAGCACTGCCTGCTACACTACTCTGTAATTGCTTCTGCTCCTTGAAATAATCCCCTCTGAAATGGAGTTTTGGATTTTGGCAGGTGATAATCCCAAGGGGTACCACAGCGATAGCCAACTACCCACAACCAATAAACATAAGCTTGCCAAAGCATCTTCCTCCCCTTTTTAGTTCTCTGATTTTCATATTCTTGAAGGCTAGCTCAGGAACTCTGGCCAGTAGCAGACAGCCATATGATGGCACAAATTTAGAGGATGAAGAGTATAAATGGAAATACCGAAGGGTTGGAAAATTACATTTTCATTCAATTTTCTGAAAAACAGTCCCACACTTTAATGCACTTTGGATGAAGACCATAAAAGTTGTACAGCTTCTCTGGCTGGTTTTCTAAAGTCAAATGTGTGCTATCTCACTTTAATCTTAACTGCTTCTTAAGGTGATAACACTGAACAATGTGGCTCTAGAATATATAGGCCAAACGAGAAGCAGGAAACATTTTTCTTTCCAGCAGGTCTACAGAGGTATAAAAAAAAGAAACACTCTTGAGCACTAGACTAGCACTGAACATAAATGATAACATTGTGTGGGGCTGAGTTTTCAGTGATTTGTTCCTTTCTATCAAATGTTCTGCAGCTAATTGGCTTTGGAAAGGAATCCGTGCGAAGCTGGTATGGCCCATTCTGCTTTAATTGGGGTGGCGCCCACCAATAGTTTCTCAGGATCAGGGCACAGGCATCCTCCCTCCAAGTGAGGCCCTTATTTACTTGTGTTGCTTCAAAATTCTTTCGTCATGATAGACTGGATCAACCCAATCTAAATGTTTTGATCTGTTACATATGTGGAAAATGAGATACTGGCACACACACAGAAAGCAGCTGCTTTCTAAGTGCGGTGTCTTAACGACCTCTACACAGAGCACAGGGCAAGTGAATTAGTGCTCTGCCAATGGAGACTGCTTTACCTTCCAGTCTCCATGTAACATGGGAAAGGAAATTCAATGCCTGCTTTAAATGATGGAATTAAGCTAGATGTAACTTGCAAATTGATTAATTTTCTCAGCAGACTGAGATTGATCTGAGTTCTCTCTTTTGCGCTGTAAGTATTCTACACTTGTCCTGAAACAAGTTAGCTAAAATGTATTAGTCAGAGTGGAATAAATTTAAAGGGACACTGACAGAACTAATTTAGCCCCAAATTAAGGATAAAAGTGAGAACAATACCAAATAAATATTAAAAAGTCAGCCTGAAAAAAAGAAATGCTTCTGTGACACTTCTTATAAGGAAATAATTTCCATTTAAATAATATTTGCAACCTGCAGTTGAGTTCTGTGGTGAAGGTGAATTTTGCTTTCAGCTAGGTGACACCAGCAAGTCCACTGCAGCTCTTCAGCTGCAACCACCGACAGCAAACAGACCACAACGAACAAACGCAATATTTCTAACCAATGATCCAAGATCACTTGTTGACAGTTTAAATACATTGCTATTTTGCTAGCATAATATTTTAAGGAACATCCATAGGAGCCTTTAAAAATATTTAAAATGTTTATGATAAGAGATAATATGATTACTGCTGGTACAACTGCTTTGATCCAAAAAGCCATGTTGCCAGTGGTCCTCCAGCACTGCTGTGCTGACATATATGCTTGGAAATCCATGTACCCAACCACCAGCTTCACCCACCTGCATGAATTCTGCAAAGCAACAGTTCTGTGGGCCCTAAGACCTGACCCAGCATGACCGGAGATGAGTTCATTCACATTCATTTAACAAGTAGTTTAACCTAACTGGTTTTGTGCCAATTTGAGACAGTTCCCCAATCTTTTTCCTGTTTCAACTTTAGTATCTGAGCTGCATATATGTTGAAAAAAAATATTTTTAGATGAGTCCTGTTCAACTGCACTTTCTCACCTTGCTTTTCTTTCCTTCTTCAGTCACAAACGGATTTAAAGCTCACAGCTGCACGGGGAGCATTGAATGCAGTGCGAATGGTCACAGCACCTCCTGTGACAGGGACTCCGGAAAACATGCATGTCCTGCTTGCCGTTGTATGAAATAAGACCCATGGCATCCATACCATAAATGATTAGCCACCCCTCATTAGATCTCAAGTTGCTGAGTTCAGAACTTTCGCATCCTATTTTATTTACAAGACACTTTAAAATAATAAATAAAACTTGATGCGTTCCGTTAAAAAAAAAAAAAAAAAAGGGACAAAGGAATGACAACAGTTATTGAAGTTCCTTGTGGGGGAAGCAACACAGAGCACGTTATCCATGACTACAATAAATCAGCATTGAAAGGAGTTTAATAAGGCCATTGAGTAAAAGGTAGAAAAAGGAAGTGTAAGGTTAGTTCTTATAGCGAGAAGTAAATTGATTATATCACCCTGATGGTGATAAATATGGTGATATCAGTTGTCTTGCTGCTCAACTGGATGAAATAGCATGTATTTCACTAGCCTATGGGATTAAAACCTAGAGGTGACAAATTGAACTGGCGTTAAGAATAATGTTGATCTTTGTAATTTTTTTTCTCAAGAAACTTATTATATTGAATGGGACAAAACTTACATTTAAAGGGAGGCTTTATTTGTCACACATATGATCTTAACTCAATAAACCAAACAAGGCTTTTCTCTCTCCCTAAATCAGTATAATAATGGTAGTTTTGTTTAAGCTGCTTGTTTGTACAAAAGCCTGCAGATATATAGACCTCAGGGTAATCCTATTGCTGAAAGTAAGACCTAAATGAAAACAAATCTTACCAGCAGATCTCTATTTTGAAGACAGCTCTATTCAAATCGGCTATGCTGATTATACTCTGAGATAACCCAGCACATCATTTAAGGTTGATCACTTTAGCAAACACAAGCTTTGTGCTGCAATTTTCTAGGCTTTCATTTTCCAGGATAGCAAAGACCCCCACACCAACTTCATTAGGGAGTTACACAACTTCAGGCCAACAGATTCTTCACAAGACAAAAACAGATGCAAAAGTGCAATTTAAAAGCTCTGTGTTAGATTCTCCAGCGATGCTGGATTTCAGCTCTCCTGCATATTGAAGATCAGGTTCTCCTTCGTGTATACATAAATCAGAGCACAGAATGACAGCAGCTCAACTTTTTCTGGTCCAAACATCTACATAAAACTACCGAAAATGACATGCAAAAAAACTGACCATGATTTTACTCTTCTCAAAAGAAATATTATTCTGAGGAATAAATAATATCTATCAGGGATATAGTGAAAAGTGGGAAAAGGGGAACCCCTAAAGAGACATCTCATAAAAGCCAACAGGCTGTTTCTTTCCAGAGGGAAACAGAACCTCTGTACTAGCAAAAAGTTCGTAAATGCTTGTACATTGGTAGGGTCAATCACTTTATGTCCATCGGTTACTTGGATGTAGATTTACTTTTTAGAAGGAACTTCTTCATTTTCTCTGTGAAAACATTTGCAGAAGAGAACTGATAAACTCTAAATGCCACATGGTGAACTTCCATTTCCTCTTTTCCTCCACCTTTTCCACTGAAGTGGATAGAAACCGTCCCTACAGAAGACACAAAAGAGGTGGCCTCCAGGGGTTGTGATTGACCAAAGACAACAGAGCCCACCACCACCCACAATGGCTTCAGCACTCCTTGCAATCCTACAGCTCCCTGGGACCCTCTCAGATGAGTCTGGAGTCCTTTCTTAAATGCATGTGAATGGATTTGTGTTTTGCGCAGAAGAAATATTGCCTGGGGTTGTATTAAATTCTGAGAAGAATTTTCAATGGCAATTTTTGTGTGCTGGGAAGAAAAACTCCATGCTGTTGATAACCCCTACTTTCCCTACAAAAAGACTCCATGATAAACCCTCTGGTATGGCCCACAGAGAGGTGGAAAAACTTTTGCCAAGCTGCCTGGCCCCTTCCCCCTCTCCCTCAGCCCCCTCCACACCACACACAGCCCAGGAGCAATGACTGGGCTTGCACTCCCCATTCACTGCAAACTCCATTTGCTGCAGCGAGAGCACAAGTTTTAACAAGTCTGCAGGCTTCAATAGCAGCACTTACTAACACAACAAATGTCCACCAAGTCAGGAGCTCTTTAGAGTAAGGATTACAGATCTCTGAGGAAAAATAAAGTCTAAACAAGGGAGGTGATGGGCTGACTCTGAAAGGACAGATGATTTGGGTCAGATGTGCACTAAAAGCTTCAAAAGTCATATTGCTTTTTCTCTTAAACCCTTTGTTTATATGCTCAACCCTGCCCTTCCTCTCTGGTTTCTACCTAAGATCTTACTTATTCCTCTACACCTGAGGCCTCTTATCCCCCTCTATTTTCCTTCCTTGTCTGGTTCCCACTCCCCATTCCCATAAAACGGTTTGTTTCTCACTCTTTTTGACTCTTTTGTTTAACCTACATATTTTTAAAGATTATTTCCTTCCCCTGCCCCCTGTCCCCCAAATCCATTAGGTGAAGTGATTAATTCATTGTGCCGCAGCAATGTGTCACAGCCACATTTTGAAAGGGGTGACATGTCACTGCACACGGGGGAAATGAGGGGGCTGAAAGAAGTGACTTTGTCTTCATTGAACAGGGAGCCTGTAGTGGGGCTTCAGTTCAACCCTGTATCTCCAAGTACTGAAGACAACATTTAACTCACTGCATCACTCATCCTCACTGATGTCTTAGTTCACTTGGCAGCTCATGTTGGCCAGTGACTGAATTTAATACTAATACTGTGGGCTAAAGGGTTCTCACTGGATTATCTCATCTAGCTAAGCATGGGACATTGGAAAATATGCACTGATTAGACAGTTATTGCTGTATATAATCAAAGTTACAACTCTTCTAGCTCAATATCCAAGACTGAACATGTCGGAGTAAAGTTCAACGGCACCACATGACCATCTACCACCTCCTGTACCCCAGGAAGTCTCACCCCAAATCTACATATTAGACATTATCTTAAACCTTTCAAGAATGAGGTTTTATCTCCTTCCAAGTGCCCTCTTTGTTTGTATTAGCTACAATAATGCTAGATATTTTTGTTATCTACATAAACGTCTAATCCCTCGTTCATTTTTGTAAATTGATGAGTTCAAGGAATTTCAGCAGCAATGAACCCCTCAGACTGATCACACATTGTGTGAAAAGGCAGATCTGATTCTGGGAGCTAGGCCAAGGTGGGGAGCTTGTTGGTAAGGAAAGATACTTGTGATTAGGGAATAAACTTACTTTTTTTTTTTTTTTTTTTAAGAACCTGTATATATCTTACTTCTCTGCGAGGCTTATTATGTGACAATTTCTTAAGTTTTCTCAACTCCTTGGTTCAGTTTTAAGTCAAGAGAAATGAGGATGTTGGCAATTCTGGTAAGAGCAACACCACTGGAAGAGTGATACTTTGAGTCTTTTTCTTCTTGACTTATTCATACACATAATTTGCCTGTTTTTTGATAAATGAATTTTCAGAACAGTATTGCTCTGCTGGCACATCAAGGCTCATGAACACAGTACACCAGGGGAAATAAGAAATGGATTTTATTAAGTTTATTAGCAGCTAAAAACATGATACTTCAAGGCTGGAAGTAAAGTAATCCACCTACACAATTTGAGTGGAATGAACATTTGGCTTCAACTACAGCTCATATGTAAAATATAAATCCAGTTTCTGCACTGGAAATCCTTTGGGGTCTGGTTTTACACTACCTTGATCAAACCAAGAATTAAAGTTCAGGCTGGCTTCCATTCCCACATGGCAATATGACCTACATGTTTGTATCAGTGGTGCTACTCCTTCTGCACCTCTCTTCATATCAGCATTTCCCCCAGTTTCTCTTGTTTCCTTTCCTTTCTTTCAAAGTTAAAATGAGTTTTAACACTATACAGACAACATATTGCGAAGACAATAAAGTAATTCAAAAACTTAATACAGAAAGAACATTTCTATATGAGGTCCCACACCTCTGTTACTAAGTATCACATATGGAAAAGAGAGTTGGTACTGGATATAAATGAAGCAAGAAAAGATTGATCGTTTTTGCAAGAAAATTCTGAAGCTCAATATAGTTGCTATCAACCTAAACAACAGAGAAAGATCACAGAGCTGCATGGTCAAGGCTATATTAGAGAAACTAGACTTCTGAGGACTTCTGGGTTCAGTCCTGTCCCAGACACCCAGTGTGTCTCCTGGGCTTTCCTCGTACTTGTTCCTCTCCACGGAAATCTTTAGTAAAAGGCGAAAGATTTATACGATCTGAAGAGAAACCAGAGTCCTCCGTTCCAGAACTTTTCCCTCTGGAAGATGCAGGCAAGGCTCACCTCCCACAAATGGATGCTGCAAAGCTTAATTCATCTCCTCTACAGCACTCTGAATCTCTTGGATGACAAGAGGTATCTATACCTGAAATACTGTTCTTACCCACCAGCTCCCTGCAATAACCTGTAGCAACGCATACTGACTTTTACATGACTAGAAGAAGATAGATCTGATTTCTTCCCAGATCTCACTCTTTGCACCCAGGAAAGCAGCTGAAAAGCAGACGGCAATGTTGCTGCTGTTCTCATCGCAAGGTTTTCACACCAAGACTATTGCTCTGATGGCTTCCCAGCTGACTCGGACACTTCACTGTCCCTCAGCCAGAGCTGCCCTGTGACATTCAGCCCAGGGCAGGCTGAGGTCTCCAACAGCTCAGGGCCTGCAGTGTGCTGGTCTGGCTGAAAATGAGTTAATTTTCTTTATGTAGTTAGAAACCTTTATTTATTTTTTTTTTTTTTTGTATCTAGTATGGCCATTATTTGAATTTAGTTTGAGAACAAGAAGATTATACCCTGGTACAGAGTTAATGTTTTTAATTGTTGCTGTCCAAGAGTCAAGGTCTCTGAGCTCGCTGCCCACAGGTGTGAAGCAGCTAGTAAGGGGGGGGCATAGATGGGGCAGACCTTGACTGACATCCAGACTGATCAATAAGCATATTCCATCCCATTAGCATCATGCTTCACATTTAAGAAGAGCTGGGATCTTCCAGTTAGGTTTGTGTTGGAGCCAGGATGGAGACCTGTTTGGGGAGTTCTGGTCTGTTTGTGAGTTTCTTTATTTTGGCCCTTTTGCCATCCTGCCATTTTGCAGAGGCCTCTGGGCCTTTCTGTCTTTTTCATCTTTTTTTCTCTCCAGGATCAGCTGTTCAGGACCAGGTGCTGCTTCCTGGGATCAACTGCTGGGTGCAGACAGAGTTCATAAGGAATTGCATTGAGCATCTCTTATTTTATATTCTATTTCCATTTTATATATATTAGTAGTAGTAGCAATATCTCAGTGTTATTTTGTTAAACTGTGTTTATCTCAATCCATGAGTTTCTCCCTTCCCTTTTGATTCCCTTCCCCATTTGGGGAAGGAGAGGAGGTGAGTGAGGCGCTATCATGGTTATATATTGCTAGTTCAGTTTAAACCAGGGCATGTGAGCAGCCCAGATCAGTCCTGTTCACTGATGTATCTTCAGGTCACCATTATTTCTGTGGAAACCCAGAGCTTCTGATTAGCACGAGATAGTATGGGCTCCAGGCAGATGACATCCCTCACCGACTGAAGAAGCAATGGCTCTGATAATCTAGTTCACCGTCTGCTTAAGCTGCGGAGGCTTCAGTAAATACTGTTCCAAAAGTCACTGTTACAAGAACAAATGGGATAAAAATTGACAGATATGTAGGAGACCACATCTGGATACCAAGTGAGATAAAGGGAAGGAAGTAGCAGTTGCCTGGACCAGAAGTTTTACCAGTGGAGTGCAGGGACACAATAACAAACTCCTATTAATTACTGGCTTGTGTACAAGAGGGAGTTAAATCAGCTAATCATGTATGCCATCGCAGGCTGGGTACTACAGTGCAGCTTGGAAAGTCAAACAGGTAGTGATCACTCCTTATCTGTACCAACAGCCATGTTTTAATATATAGTGCTTCACCCCACCCTTTTCAGAAAAGATTGATAAGGAAAATGATGAAGCTCTAATGAGCTTAATTGCAAGTGCCTTATGTTGCCAAACAGCTACTTCAACATCCAGCAGTTTACTTAATAACTCCCCCCTCCTCTTCCCTACCCCCTTCCAAGCCCAGTAACATAATTATTCTTATGGCAACCCCCTATTTCACTTTATTTATTTCCCCCCTCCCCCCCACCCTGAATTACTGTAAATGGGTATCTTTGAAAGGAGGGTGGCAGGCAGCTTTTGGTACAGGGCTTACGGAGAAGCCCTCCATCAAAGGGCCCTTTGTGAGCATGCTCTGGACCGAGGCCAATCAGATCATCTTGCTGTCTGTCTCTGAAGAAAATTCGCCCCTGGTATGCAAGCCAAGCCAAGCACTGTAGACAGGGTGACTGCACTCCTAGTCCAACCTGTCTTAGTTGAGTGAAAAAATGCTGAAGGGAAAATTACCTGTTTGGCTCCAGACTGAATTAACTTTTTAATATACAAGTATGTTTATTATTTTTCCTTAAAAGTGCCTGCCTATCTAACATATTCATTAATGTTATCTGGTCAGTTGGCTTGAAATATTATGAAAAAAGTGCAAATGCAATAAGGCTACAGTGCTTGGAGGCAAAGCAAGATGTATTTTCTAATTATATGACAGAAAATGACATTGTTATTAACAAATGACAGTACAGAGTAATCTCCTTATGTTAAGGCTAGTGCAAGCTAGGATGTCTTGTCTCTCATATGCAGAGTATCAGAAGCAGATTGCCTTGACACCCACTCTCTCCCCATTCACCGGTCACCATGAACCCTCAATAGCAAACCTAGCATGACCATCCTGGAGCCAGCTTTCAAACCCTGTCTCCCCTGGCAGTTGCACAGCATGGCCTCTCTTCTCCAGAAGATCCTTGCGCTTCATCCTGCGCCCTCCCAGCTCAGGGGCTCTTGTAGCCCAACTCTCCTCTCCTTCATACTCAGAAATCTCACGTTTTCACCATCCTTGAGCTGCTTCCCAAGTCTCTTAAGAGATTTGCCTGTACCAGGTGGGGTTGCAGAGCTTCTGCCCGCACGCAGCTCTTTCCCACATTCCCTTGGGCTGGGTGTCTTCTCCTCTCTTCCCCAGCCCCCGCTATTATCTGGAATTCCTCCCTCCGCTGCCACTTCCCCTCTATGCAGCTTCCTCCTGCTCCCCGTGTGCTCTTGACTCTTTTGTTCCTCGTTTTAGAAACACCTTGTAAGTGCCAGACAGGAATTTCCCGACACTATGTCCTGCATTAAGCAAGCGATAATGGCAGAAACAATAGAGAATTATGTCAGTAGGGTGCCCTAACAAAAGCCCAGAATTTAAATGAGGAGGCAGCTCTGGTCTTTGGAATTTGTCCACTGTAAATGACTCTTCTTCTTTTATTAGCATGTCTAGTTTAAGTGGAACACACTCTAATTTTAAATGGGCAATAAAAAAGAAGGATCATGTCCCACCCTTACATGTGCACTTAACATTCCCTGAAGGTCCCTCTCCCTCTGCCATCCCCTCTCTTCCCCCCACCACTGCCCTCTATATTACTCACTATATTTAACTATCTTTCTTCATCTTTTTTTGCTCTCAGAAGAACTCAAAAGTGCTAATCCACAGCTGTGTAAAAATAAAAGTGTAAGTATACAACTACATCAAGCTACTGTCTTTGCTCACAAAATGTTCTGCAAATAGTAAAGAAGAAAACTCAACATATTTACATAACAGTTGGAACATATTTACAAAAACAGTTGGTCTTAAACTCATCCTGGTTGTTCTTCTCTGAAAATGTAAATGACACGAGGATCCCTATGTTCCCTTCTTATTCCTGGTTCAAACAACAACCTGCCAGGCTGCCTTTCAAAGCTGGACATCAGCAAGCAGGGGCAAGATTATTTAGAAGTAGTTTCTTAAGCAGTCATTCCTTCCTAACACTACTGTGCTGCTGTCAGAGTTTCTGACTATGTCACATTTTGCAAACTAATCCAAGTTAAAACGACCAACTTATATTAAGCCTGGTTTCTTGACAATATAGCCCTACAACTAGTTGAGTTGGTGCAAAAGAAGGTCGCAGCATAGGTAGAAACCTGCGACCAACACTTCCTTACAGCACTACTGCCAGTGAAACCTATGCTCATGAAACTAAACACTAAGTTTTCCAAATAGCTGTGCATTAAAAAGTTAATTGCCAGCTTTACAGCAAGTTTTTGCACTTGTGTCTCTTCCCTGCATTTCTTCACAAGCTAATGTCATCTAAAAAATGGGGTTTCAGAGTAAGAACTCAGAATAACAGCAACAAGAAAACAATGACAAATGAAATTTGGGTTGTGCAAAACAATCTCTCCAAGACAAACTGCAGAACTGGGTTCAAAAGTATCCTTCTGTAGCCCAGATGTTGGTTTTTAATTGTGATTCTGGCTGATTCCTTGACCATCACCACAGCTCTTACTTATCCTGTGCCTCCGTTTTGCCATTGGTTATCAAGCAAATCAAAGTGTTGTTGATAAGCCTGATTAAAGCACGGAAATTCTTCTGCGGAACATGCAAGCGCACGCTATAGGTTAGTTCTGTTATTATTGACAAAGACTTGTGTTAAAGTTCTACTGTGCTCTTGATTTTCATTCATCGGACTGTGGGTTACAGCCGGGGAGACCTACCTTTTTTTTGCTGCACACATCACAGGCTCATTTTTACATACTTTGACTGTAATCAGGTTTACAAGACCCTGACAAAGTTACACCAAACACAGAATTGTTTTTCTTCTAGCAGTGTGCAAAAAGAATAATTTTTGGACAGCTTTTCCCCTCCCTTGCAGTCTACAATAGCTTCAAGTAGTATTTCAGATCAGGTAAAAGCATAATTGAATAATTTTAGTAGCCCTAAAACAAGCCAGCTAGTATCAAAATGCTCTGATTTCTGAAGCACTCCTTGGAATTTTAAAGGGTCTTTCTGGAACCAATCATTCTGGCACATCATACAACCAGGAAAAAACCCTCTTTCTTCCATGCACTAATTTGTCATAGAAATCGGTTCTCTTGACATTGTCTCCTGTGCCAACAGATGACAGTCGAGAGAATATATGTAAGAAGAGCCACAGACTAAGCAAGCTACAGATAGTAGATTATAGAGCGAAGAGCAGTCCAAAAATTCTATATTAAACCATAAAAAAAATGAAACTTGGCTTCTCTTAGAGATTTCTGCTCTATATGCTATTTTTCCATTTCCCAAACTTTTTTTTTTTTTTTAAAGGATGCACCGCTCGTGAAAAGAAATATGATGAGTAATAGCTATTTCCCTTTAATTCTGCTTCCTATAGGGATTTGCTTGTTGGGATCTCACATGTTCAGCGCCTGGTGGGGTCGTACGTCCCAGCTGCAACCTGCTTAGCTGTGTCATCAGTGTGTGATGACACAAAGAGAATGAAAAACGCACTTCAGCTTCAACTTGCTTAAAATACAGAACTGAAGTAGACAATCTGAAGGCAGGATGTGTCTCCACCAACTGTGTACATGCTAGACTACCTCAAGACCCATTTCAGGACCTCCAAGCCCTACACCCTGCACACAGGGTCCCACACTGTAGCTCCTCCTGGTTTGACTTTAACATCCAAGAGCTCTAAGGCCCTTAAAACAGAGCCCATGGATACTGTAAATACAAAAAGAAAAGAGTGTTTGGGCTACAAGGAAACACCCATGGGAAATGTGGTGGCGCAACATATCCCCAACAGTGATACACGCCTCATTAAAGCCGGTGAGCCTCTTCAAAGCAGTCACGCAGGTTGGCTCAGCACCAGGACCTTTACCACAACAGCACTTTGTGCCATTGGAACGGCTGCAGAAGTAGCTAGACTTTTTGTATTTTTGTATTTTTTTTTTAAGGCTGTGGATATCCATTTGGGGATGTATGTTTTACCTGCCTTCTGGAACAGGAACATGAAACAACTGAGACTCACAACACTTCTGCAAGACCAGTTCCTTAACACCCCCAATTCTAAAGGCAGAGACAAATGAAGTCAATATCAAACTCAGGATGTGCACAGGGAGCTGCTACCCCTGTGTTCAAACCACAAGATAATTCTTCTCCTTTCAGGCCCTGATCCAGAGCAAATCAGTTGGAGTCCTTCTATTGAGTTCTCAATCAGCAGTGTAATCACTTTAGCATGTGTCAGGATTAAAACCAGCCCTCCAAATAAGACCATGTCTACACTGCAAATGCCTTACTGATAAAGAAATACCAGCACAGTAAACAGACAAAGCATTCCTGGGGCGGTGTAAACTTACACTGGCAAATCTGCTCTTTGTAGTGGTATAGTAAAATCATCCCCGCAAGCAAAACAAGCACCATTTTGAGGTATAATTGCATCTACATGTGTAGTGTTTGTTCACTGAGAGGTGTCAGTCTGACCAGAACAGCTGTGCTCATAGAAATCTGCAGCACAGACCTGGCCTCCTTTTTTATTTTATTTTTTAAGTTTTAAGTAATTAATAACAATCAACATCGACTCTCTGGTCCAAATGGTATCAGTTTGTCTCTTTAGAGGTTTAGACAAATTGGCTGATTTAAGAAAGAGAAAATAAAAGAATTTAACATGGCTACATGGGCTTGCCTTGGCTGGTATTTAGAAGAGTGTACAGCTATGGAAATCAGAAATACTATGTGGAAACACCAGTTCTCGACACAAAGCCAGGCTTTGTGAGTTTACAGCTAGATTTTTCCAAGACCCTATTCAGCAAAGTCCTGTAGTCATACCCTGCTAGTTCCACAGATGGAGGAAAATGGTGACGTGGAAGAGATCTCCCACACGGCCACCCTCCCTCCAAGGCAGTAATGACACTGTCTCTTGCTGCAGATACAGATATCTCTGTGTCATGTTGTATTGTAAGAAGTGAGAGCTGGAGATTACCAAAAAAAAAAAAAAAAAAAAAAAAAGGAGAATACAAGGCATGTACAAGGCATACAAATCATGTACAAGGCATACAAATGTAACCAGCCAAAAAGGAGGAAAAAATCTGGGTGGAAAAATCCTTTTGAGGGGAAAATGCTTTTCCTGGGGTGCCTCTGGAAAACAAGAAAAAACACTGCTTAGGCTAGAAAAGTTCCCTTCCTTCTCTGGATCACACTGTTTGCTCTTATTGCCATGCTAGGTACAATGCCTGTTTTGACAATGTTAAGATCTGTTTAAACAGAACCAGATTTGGCTTCATGATGTGAGATCTGATAAAATTATGTGAGGAAATCCTAATTTAACAACCAATCCCTTGAATCACATTTCCTTACCCCTAGTGGAATCTGATTCTGATAACCTAATATGAACTCTCTCCTTGCTCTTTTGCATATGTCTAATGCAATCACTGCTCTGTCTGCTGAGTCTCATCTTCACCCCAACTCATCTGCTTCCCCCCATTCCCTCCTACCCTCTTTTAAAGCAGGGTGTCTGATTTACTCATCTCGTGCTGTTGGCACCTTTTTTTGCTGGGTTCTCAGCAGCCAAATGGCTCATTTCCCTGGGATATCTTTTCAGTCACCATCCCTAATCCTTGATTTCCATTATGTCCCCCCTCCTCTATGGGGGTAACCTTTCTAAGTCTCCTTTTTTTCATCAACTCAAAAGACCAGTTTCATTTGCCTTTCATTACCCTCCACTGATTTACAACTAAGCAAACTCCTCTGCCATAGGAGCTGGAGAAGACATCCCAGTGATGCTACCACTGCCTCTTTTGTCTCCAAAGCCTCTAATACCCACCTAAGCACTGACATTTCTCTTCCATACTGACACCCTGACCATCATTCATTGCCAGTCAGTACTGCATAAATCATATATTTCTTCCCTTTTCCCCATAAGGAAGAATTAGTTAAATAAACAAGCAGAAATGGAACCTCAGCAATCTCTTGTTCACTACAGACTTTGCCTCCTTAGCTTCCAGTTTTTTCCAAGCTGTCCAAAATGAATCAGGCACAGGCTGCTTCTCTATTCCCATACTCTAATCAGAAGGCTGTGCTTACTCGCTAAACACCACTTCAAATTTTCTTCTTTAAAACACCACACTTCACTCCCGTGTGAACCAAACAGCCACCATTCCCCGGCAGAGAACACGGCCCTAACACCTGCCCTGGAGAAAGATGAAAAATGAGACGGCTGTTTCCTAGCTGTGCATACTTGAGAAAGAAATATGTATTTTCTTCCCTCCCTTTTGCCTTGCTGAGCACGTTGCTGTTGTGATGACATGTTGGAGGTGATTAGGCACTCGGTTTGGATGACACACATAACTTATCCATGCGGCCAGCAAAACCTCCACACAACACCTCCCCATCCATCTCTATAGATCCTCTCGGTTCCTACCCCAGCCTTCAACACCCCGGAAAGTTATTTATGCCTAAGTGAATTAGCTTGCTAAGGATAAGTGGAGTGCGGTGAGCCAGTAGTTTTCTTCCACAAATGAGAAAATAACTAAGGGGTTCTCATAGCTCAGTGTTGCTGAAAACCAATTGGCACAGCTAATTTTGGCCTGACAAGTACACTAAGGATTCTCTACATTTCCCATACAAGCCAAGTTTATCAGTTCACACTTGTTAGTGCAAAAATCTCTTTTGCTATCTTTGTTTCTGCCACTTCTCTTATCCTGTCACTCTCCTGGAATAAGTGTACTGGCTGGGCACTTCAGTAGCCATTTTTGCAAACACTCTTATTCCATTACAGAAAGATATTCACACATACACAGAAATGACAGTAGATTTCAGTGTAGTGCTTATCACAGAGAAAGGACAAGACAGCCTAGTGTACCTACTGTATTGCCTGCTGCATTACACAAAGATGATCTCTTTTTCAACAGCCTCTTTTCTGGAAGAGACAGGGAACATTTCAATTGAATCCTTTAAGAAAAAAACTATTCACGCAAAGGACAAGAGAGAGGGAGGAAAAAAGTTATTCACGATGATTCATCACTGCAAAGGTAGCACTTATAATTGCCTCTCACTTCTGAGCCCATGGGTCATGGACTTGACTGGGGTTGGAGTGTCCTGAGTTTCACATTTTGGGTTGTTAATCTGCCTCGCCATGGGGACAGCACACCAACCTGCTGACAAAGCACTTTCCTTCCCAAAGCATGGAAAAAGAAACCGTAGAAACAAAACTCAGCCAGTGGTTTTGAAGGGAGAGAGCCTAATTTCAGGGGATTGGGATTTGCAGGTGGGAGGTGATTCACCACGTTTTGCAACTCCTGGGAAACTGGATATGTGTTGAATTAGACAGGAATGGGTCAAAAGGACTCCGCTGGACATAGGCTGAATTTGGTGCTGATCCAGCTATTGCAAAGCATTGCTTGAAGCCTGAAGGTTTATAAAGAAGAGCAGGGAGTGGGATGGACACGCAAGAGCCTTGATGGGAAGAGAGCTCTTCTAGGTACCTAGGGACCTTAGGACCACAGGCAGCACACATGGTGAGTGATCTCCACAGGATGTGGAAGCTCGTTTTATGGTCCACTGAACCTCCTGAGAAGTAGGAGAGATTGTCTAAACCTCCCCAAGTGAAGGAAAGTCACAGAGGCAGCATGTCCAACGTTTTTCCTTCTAATCCAAATCATTCCATGGCACATTTCTCCACTCAGAGAGTCAGAGGTGCTAACCACAGATCTCTGAGGAAAGCAGAAGTCAGGCACTGTGAAAGGTCATTTTCTGAAACTGGTTGTAGAGCGTGCTTGATTCAAAGCAATAATTTAAAGTCAAGAAGCAGTATTTTTCTTTTTAAGTTGATTTCTTCATATGGTTCTCTCCCCTGTAGCCTGTTTGCTCTCCATAACCGAGCTTACCCATGGCAGAGGTACCATGTGGCCAGGGGCTACAACCCCTTCAAGTTCTGCCCATGAGGGGACCCTCCGCACCACACAGAGGAGCAGAGTCCTCTCAGCCGCATTGCAGCTGCTCCCCCACCAGTTCACTTGTTATTTTCCATCTTGCACATCAGGCAAGTCAAGACAGTCTATTTGCACCCCACAGAAGACACTGGGGATTCCTTGCAATGATTCCCTACTCTCATACCTTCCAACAGAGAAAATCATTGCTAATCTTTCATGTGTAACACACAAGCAACTTATGGAGATGACTGCTTTCTCATCAGCACCCCTTTCCCTTTTTTTCATGCCCAGGGGAATGCCAGCAGTTGTCCTCTACTGTGGATTTTGAAGCTTGATAAAGAAAAAAAGTAAACAATAAGTTTTAGTCAGCGTGCAGGCTGATTCTGCACCTACACAAACATCTATCAGTGCACTATGTGGTTATTTTTAGCATCTTTGACAATTTTGGGGGAAGAAAGGAACTTTGACAGAAGGTTCATTGCATGTAACACAGAAGAATTCAGTCTACAAGTTCAAGGAGGAGGAGGGAGAATTACTATCCCGATTCATAAGCCTGTGAGACATTCAGATATGAAATTTTCCAAAAAGCTGGGGATTCCAGTTCAGAGTATTTCACACTTTGCAGTCCCCGGGGAGGCCAGCCCATTCGCACAGACCCCGGCTGCTGGGAATCCAGATCTCACATTAGGCCATTTGGAATTTATTTAACACATGTCACACATAACGCAAGACTTGCTTCAGAGGAACAGGCAAATCTACTTGTAAGTGTGCATTTACAAGACCAGAAGTCATGGAAACCATGCTCACTGCTTGTCAACGTATTCAAGGGAAATCGTGTAATCAACTTAACGTAGCAGTTATCCTTTACCTAGAAGGTCAAGCTCATAGTTCCTGTGTGTCACCACACTTGGCTATTAATCACTCAGGAGGAAATTCATCATTTTTATTTAAATTAAACTGTACAAAATGGGGTTAGGTCTGAATTCAGATATCCAATCTCTCTTCCAGAGAAGCTGCAAGAGACAGACTTTCTGCAGTTTAATCCCAACGTTTTGGAGAAAAAAAAGAAGAAAAAAAGAGAGGAAAAAAAAAAAGAAATTTGAGTGGAAGTTGCTAAATCACTTATCTCCTCATCATAAGCTGTGGAGACAGGTAGCTAAGCTCTTCAACACCCTTTTTTCATCTGGTCCTATGTTTTTCTCAGTTTGGATCCCATACTGAACTTCTGTCACTGGTATTTTCTTCTTCCACCTTCTCTATTTCATCCCCTATGTGACTCACGGCAACTCAAGAAATGAAGGGAAGGGACAGTGATTGCAGGTCACTTTAAATTAGACATAATTGTCCAAAAGCCAGGAGACCGCGCTTGTGGAAGACAATGTGAAAACATCGTCATCAGAGCGTGGTGCCTGGAAACACACTGAGTCCTTCGCACTCTGAGAACCGTTCATCCTAAAGGCCCCTCTAGACATTGCTCCAGATCAGTAAACTAATACTTAAATTCTGGAAAGACAAGATCATATTTTCCCCTGCCTGTCCTTCCAAAATCTCATATTGCATTATTATAATATTTTTTAATAAGTGTGCCAGAAAACTGACAGTAGCTCAGTTTCCCCTCCCCACCAGTCTCCTCAGGTTGTCTCTCTCTAACGCGACTTTCCCTGCAGCGAATGAAGCTATGCCATTTTTGTTTTAAGACTGTTTCAGAACCTGCCACTTTGGGATGTCTCTCCTGTGCGTTAAGTTGCATCTGGTTACGCTCCAGAAATGCATTCTGCCAGGTCAAGAGTTTTTGTTCCCTGGGAATTAATTACGAAAAGTCTTCATCCCCAACATGTACAACTACTTCGTATTTGCTGCCTGCATGCTTTTCGCTTTCCTGTTTTTAAACGTGTTGGAATGGTAACAAAAGAGATAATCCGCTTTTGTGGGTATTCCCATAATTAGCAACACACACATCTGGATAGAGTTTCAATAGTCCACTGTTATTCAAACAATCTGTAATCACACAGACTGTGTAGTGAATCAGCGGACCGGAGCATATAGCTTTTCATTATTATGTGGTATACAGTACCCATAATATACACAAACTCAAAAACCTGCAGCAGCAACAATGACACATTCTGTGTGGCCTTATTCACCAAACAGCTCTCTAAGAAGCCTTTATCCAAAGATGCAACACATCCACTAATTATTTGGGGTTGTAAGTGGGGAGGAGGTGTAGAAAAATCTTGCTGTATCTGTTCAACATTCTAGAAAGCCAAGTCCAACAGCATTTATAGGATTTAAAAAATAAAGACTATAAAAGTCTAGATCTCAGAGCTTAGTTATATGGGTGCACAGTACCACAAAACACATAACAGTAGTCGATTTTACAGGATGTAACATTACATACCAGCACAGTCAAAGGCGGAATCAAGCCCTTAAAACTTTATATTGTGATTCACGCTCAAAGATTTGTTTCAGACTGGATGCCATGACTCATATTCTCCATTCCCCCAGTGCTTTATCCCCTCCTTCCCCATGATCCAAGCTAAATTTTTATTAAAAATGCTTTGGATGCAGATTCACTTTTTAAAAAGCTGAGTATTTATTTATTTCAACCTGTAACCTGTCCTCGCATGCTGGAGTCCCAAATGGCATGAATGGAGCTACTCCCACAAGGGCCATGAGACTGGCCTGTCTGGAAATGTTTACTGCAGAAAGGAAAGAGGTTTATTCCTGCTCCTTGGCTGAAGCATTTTCCTTTTAATGACAGATTGCCCGGATGTCCTCAGCACAGCTCTAACTAGGAAACCCCCTTCCCAACTTGACCGGCCCCAACACAGCTTTCAGAAGATCCTATCTGAGCCCACACTGTATCGCCAGCCAGTGCTGAACCATTTCTACACCATGTTTCAGATGTTTCAAAAGGTATCTCTACTAGATGTTGACTACAAGACTTTATGTTAAAAATTTAATATCAGAAGAATGTATGATTCAACTGGTTTATGGAGAAACAGCACAGGGCTGTACAAAGTTCAAGCCTGAAATTTCTTCAAGTCAAAGACTGTCAAGGGAGAGCACTTATTTGTGAAATGCTTTATACAGAGAAGGCGATTGACAAGTGGGTGAATATGACTTAATGGTGATAGCCTGGCACTATAAGTCAGGAGTTCTCCCAGAGACTCTTCTTGTTGATAACCTATCTGAATCCAAGAAGTAATTTTTAATCTTTATATATTTTTATATATATATCTTTATATTATATATAATACAGAATAATACCACAATAACTGCACTGTTACCTCCCCCCCAAAAAAACCTGCCAGTCTTACTTTGCATATTGTGCAGCCTACTTGAAGAACTCTGAGTTTGGATGAGCTTGAAAACATTTATTTATAGCAGGGGGACAGAGTTTGTGTCTCTGTCTGTTGTGGAGACTCTTGGGGCTTTTGGTGACAAATCCAAAATAAGAGACAGTATTGAGCTTTCCAGCATGGCTTGCTGCGCTGGGATACAGGGTATTTCAGAGCATTCTAAGACCAATATTTCCCCCCATCTCTCTTCTCTAAATTCTGTGAAATGCTTTCTGATTGATGTTATATACATCAAAGGTTGTTAAACCGAGTTGTAGTAAATACATTGATTTATCCTTTTTTTTTTTCCTTAAAAAAAAAAATTGTGTATTCACACAGTCCTATTAAATAATAATTCTTAGACAACAAAAGCTGATATTCACCAAAACCTGATGCGTGCACATGGCATGTATTCTGGCAGCACGAATCTACACAACAATTATCTGCATGTTTTGACTAGCTCCTAGTGTTGCAGATCTAGGTGGCATTGACAATAGATGCTTTCTAGCCAATCCCATACTTTTTTCAACCAAATACAAGCAAAGAATTTATTCTTGTATGTGACAACACATTCTTATTTCTCAAAGGTATTGTACAGCTACCTTAATGCATGAGAAATGTGTTGAGGTGATGAGTTGAAAAACACAATGAAGGTGCCAATCAAAACTTAGAATACTGACAAACACTGAAGAAATTCAAACCTACATACAAAAGCTGAAGCTCAAGGCCCATGTGTAATAAAAATTAAAAAAAAAAAAAAAGAAGAGTTATATTTGATTTAAAAGATCACACTTTTTTCTTATGAAAAGTGAGTAGTTTAATTTTTCAAAAGTAAAGTTACAATAAGCAACAAAATCTCTTGCATAAACTGTGCAGGGTAAGTTAATTTTGAATATAACTAAACAATATATCAGCAAAGTATTCCTTTCAGCTTCCTGGAGACTTGTATATTGCCAATTTATAATTAGTTGCAGATTTTCAATTACTTTCTAGCTAACAAAACAGTTTCATTTGCATTGTTTACTTGCCACTTAACTCAAATTGTACCCAAATTGGTTATTTTAAAACGTGACACAGATTTTCAGGGCCAAAGCAAATTCTATATATTTTAGTGTAACAAGCATCTGTATTTCAGTCTTCAGTGATAAAAGTGTACAGGATTTGGCCAAAACTCAATCAACTCCATCACAATCTCAAAATGCCTCCTGTGCAATTTGTCAAAAGCAGATTTCTTGGCAACAACACATAAAACTACAGCAACGTATAATGAAGAACATAATCTCAGAAAATACATGAAGTTTGTTTTGTGTACTAATTGAAACTGGGAAACCACTGTAGGCAAATTTAAATTCAACAGAAGATCAAAGAAATTAACCATCAAAATATCATTCTGTCACTGTGCTTAAATACAGTCCACTGCATTCAGTTTCATTCCTGATAGCCTCATTCATCAGGGGCATACTAAATTCAAGGTGCAGAAATTTGGGGGCAGAGTGACTAACATGAGTGATTTTATTTGGTGTTATTCAGTACCAGGCAGATCTTGGCTAACTCTGTTACGTGATATTCTTTATGATAGTGGACGCTGCTACAAGATTTAAGAACTGACTGTCTGCACCAACACCTTCTGCCAAAAGATTGCTATTACCAGGGGCGAGAAGTGTTCTCCTTCACGTATCCATTAAATACAGATGACTTTCGACTTTGAGGATAGTAAGTGCAAGCCTTTGATCAACCTTTGTTGTGGTACTCGTTCTGTAATTGATCACCTTTCTCCTCCCCATGTTAAATAATCACAGGTTTTAATTTTTGCTCATCTGGATTTCCCTACTGAACATCTGTAATTGTTCTGAAAATTCTTCCATCTTTGCTAGATGATGGGGGAGGACACCTGTTATCTGGGCTAGACAGTCTCTTGAAGATAAGGACACACCCAGCACGGAGCAGAACCCTCCCATCTCAGTTGTTGCACCTGGAGGTGTCCTCATGGACCTGAGTGGGACGGCACCAGCGTCACTTGCCTGATAAGTTATGACAGATTCATGGCTTACAAGTTCACTCTAACTGTGCGCACGTTCTGTGTATTTATTTTGCCTTTTCTGTGACAAATCTTGTTCAAAGCCATGTTATCTAAACCAGTCTGGTTTTGTAGAGGCATTCCACAATTCCTCCTTCTCCTCCCTAGTCCCCACCTTAGGTTAGAGCTGTCTTGGCCTTGATGTCAGCACCAGCAGAGATTACAGATCCACCGCAGCCAAAACTGACTGCAGTAAATAAACAGAGAGTTCACCAAAAGCTGCACAAAACTTCCCTGGACATTTTACACTGAAGTTTGATTTTGTTCTTGGATTTGGGCTGGTGTGTTCCATGAATTGCACTACTTTAGATTAGGTGGCATGATGCACAGATGATGCTTTTCCAGTGGAGAACCATCTTTTTGGGGCAATGTTATTGCTATTCTTCATGCTATTTACCTACTTCTTTTCCCTTTCAATACAGCATGACAGCACTAGAGCAGTCTATATAACACAGATCCCTAATACTAACCTATAGTATTTCCTAGGGAATACTACCTAATTATATTCTATGCACAATAGCAATTGAATAAAATATATATGTTTAAAAAAAAAATAAATTGAAGTCTACCATTACTAGCCCCACTCCTGAACACCCATTATTGTCTCCTTCCAGCAGTAAGAAATGGACATTTAATCTTACTTTTAACTTTTAGTCTTTAAATCAGTTTTAAATCCATGACAAGACTTTACATCCTACCCCATTGTTAGCAAGATTCCTTAATTGCCTCCTTTAAAAGACTTTATCCAACCCTTTTGAAAGTTTAAATAAATTATATCCACTGGTTCTCCTTTATCCATTATTTGTTAACTATTTCAAAGAAATCTGACGGGCTATAGAAACCGTGCTGATTTGTCCCCATCATATTATCCTCATCTAGGTCTTTTATAACTTGATCTTTAATCATTCTCTCAAGCATTTTTCTTTATATTGAGGTGCCTCCCAGGTTTATAATTTCAGGGATCACCCGTAACACCCATTTAAAAGGAGAGGAACAATGTTGATCATCCTCCAATAAAGCTTTTTATTAAAAAAAAAAAAAAAAAATAACACACTGTTGCCATTTAAGTTGCTCTGTTAACAGCCACAGTTATTTACATTTATGACCTATAGGCTTGATTACTGCACTTAGATATAATTCACAGAATAACAGAATGTTAGGGATCGGAAGGGACCTTAAACAATTTGCCAACTTGGAAAAATCTGCAACTGGTCCAGACACCACCAGCTCACCTCAGCAGCTGGAGTCACCGGGAAGGCATCCCCACTGTATTCTGCTTTTGTCACTGTCTCTTTACAGAACTGAACTCAAGTAGTGTCTCAATCCCGCCATTCATTGCCCTGCCAGGTCGGACCCATGCTTCCACGGAATGACACCATCTCTTGTAACACTGAGCTACGCCCTTCCCTGAGGACCTGCTGTAGGATCAGTCAGCAAAGACGAGGCTTGCAAAACTCAAAAGACAGTTGTCTCAGAGGCTGGTGCAAGAGTAAAATTAGCTTTTGCAAGAGAGGAAAGTAACAGCAATACCGTACCACTTTCCCAACAAACAGCAAAATTCATTTATTGAGTTTTAATAAATAATAGAAATAAGCATATCCAGACCTTTGTCAGACAATTAACGGGGCAGCTAAATGAGGAAGCCAGATATGTATATTTTTATTTAAACTTTAAAATGCATAAGGCAGGCAGATGCTATTTTGACAAGAGAGTGAAACCTAAAATCCTAGAGAGCAATGCTGCTCGAGTTTCCTCCAAACTTGTATCACTGCCATACAGATCCAATTATCTATTACAAATTAATTCTTCTAGTCCTTCCAGCACATTTTTTATCCCTTTGTCTCTGTCAGAGCGCTGCTGTCACTATTTGCAAAGAACACCAATGGAGGAGGTATTTCCCCATTGCCTAGTGATGCAAACAAATAATCTAGCTTTTCTACACTCTCCTGCTCATCAAGCTGAACTGGGTTTGACAACTGGAATGTATTAATTAAACCCTTGCACGTTTAAGGGGAAAAGAGTCACTCTGCCAAATAAAATGGGACAATAATGAGGACAGCACTGGAGCATCTCTACTGAAAAGTTGCCACATTTCTAGACATGCATTCATTCACCCACTCATCCCCTCCTCCCTCCCCCAGGATCACCAGTTGGGTATGAAGTTCAGAAACAACATAACAGCAAGCAGCAGAGGAGGTGAGTGCAGTGTGTATTTTTTAATTTCCCTTATTAAAGACATGAAGGATTCATTGTTTTTAAGAAGATCATGTATTATTTCTTCCCACTAGTCTTGTGAAGGGGAAATATAAGACTAATAAAGAGGTCCACACTGTGCCATGCGAACACTCAGAATCAAGGCTAAGGAAAGACAGAGATTTATCACCACATATGGGATCTCAACAACCCTCTTCTGGGTTTTACAAATTAAATCCACTATGGAGTGCCCCTTACTTTTGTAGAGTAGAATGCAACTGGGGACAACACTGCTTGAAGGCTTAGCTTCTAGAACAAACGGACCTCAGAGTATGGTAGGAGGAGAGGAAATATCCAAAACTCCCTTTCCTACTTTCTAGACTATACATCAGGACACCAGTTTGCCATTGCAATCCAGGCGAGCCCAGCTGTATGAACAACAGTGCTGGTGGTGGACGGTCACCTGGAGTGATCGGTACCATTGTTAGATGGCCACAAAGAAGAAGTCCTGTCACCACATCCTCTAACAGCATTGCATGTCAGGGGTTTCCAAGGATAGCCTGGAAGGGAGAGCGACCCAAACTCTTGGAAACAACTAATTGCTTGAGAGAGATTGCAAACTTAATAAGTAGGCCACACAGATCACATCTTTACCACCAACACATTGAACCATTTATAAGAAAGTTTTGTAATTCTGCATAATTAAGCCTCTTAATAATGTAGATTTGAAGACTACAGAGCCACTGCACTTAAGGTTGATGCTATTTTAATTACATAGAAAAGACATAATTTGGGAAGAAGCCTTGCAGTTTATTACATTTACTTCTGTCAAATAACTTATAATTGTGTGCCAAGGTGCCTGAGAAAAGTATTGTGGGGTTTTTTTTGCCTTTTTTAAACAGCTTATGCCACTCGAAAAGGATTACTTCCTTTGTAAGTCGCTGTTTCAACTGAAGGGTACCAATTAATTAAGCCATTTACATAAAACTGTCTTGGATCAGCTACCTACAAAGATAAAGGCTGAAATCTACCTTCTAATTGAACAAATAAAGTTTTAAGAATAAATATAGGTTGGTAATTATCTGTAATAATACAAATTAGGAAATTTAGCTGATAAAATGAATATGTCAGAAATTAAGACTAAATTCTTATCATCCAAAGTGAATAAGGAACAGTCTATCCAAAAAACATCCTTCTAATTTATCTTTCATTTATTGTCACATTACATATCCTTGTATCATTTGATGTCTTGTCATATCATGTGATACAAACTGAGAGGAGGTAGAAAGTATCTGTAGTTCAAGGCATGTGCTTATACTGATTAGATATATATATATATAATTTTTTTGGTTTGGGTGTGGACAGGAGAGAAAAGCCTCTATTTTTCACAAGTAGTCATTACATACAGCAGGGAATGATAAATGACATCATTTAACAAAATAACCTGCGGTACTTCAACACACACAATCAAAAGTAAGCTGTTTATTTATCTAACTGTATGCAATTGATATGAGTTCACGGTATGCTAATATATGAAGTAAAATACGTGAGTCTTCTGTGCTGTAGTTTTAACAGGAGAAACACAGCTTAGAGCAAAAAATCAGTCTCTCTAGCATCTAACTACAATTCTTTCCTCTGTGTGTAGTAGAGGGAATTGTACAAAAACTTCCTATGTCAGTGGAGAAAGAGATCTACACTGGAGATTCGCATTGCTACAGCAGCACAGACAGACAGACCCCATGACAAATAATCTTTATGTTCAACCTCTAGCACAGAAGGTGGTTTCTCATCCTCCACCTGTGTGGTGGTTCAGCTGATTAATGGTCTGACTGTGACAGCTGTTACACATGCAAAACTTGCACTGAAGCGAGTGGTGGGGGTTTTTGTCTGCATAATGACTCGAGGACACAATTTTGAGTCATATCACACGTTCAGGGCCAGGTCTCTTCCTTTCCTAATTATTGCATTCTTTGCTAATGGATGGGATACATTTTCTTCCCATATATCCCAACCAACTGTTCTTGTCACACATAAATCAAGCTTATAATACTAAAAATTAAATCTAGAGTGGTTTCATATTGAAGCTTGCTGTATCTGTCTCCAGGCAGAGATTCAGGATCCCAGCGGCAGCTGAGATTGTGCATTACACACGTTGTGCTTGCACTTACCAAACCAGATCTCCAAGACTTATGAAAACATTTATGTATACAACTTGGAGGACTCAGGGGGAGTATGCATGTACATAACAATGAGCACAATGGTATTTGCAAGATCAGGGCGCAAATCAGCAAGAGATTTCACACTGCAAACATCCCAATCGTGGTTTTTACTACTGAACAATAATAGCACATTCAGTCAGGATTACTGTAGTTCTGCACCTGGAAACAGAAGTGAGAAGGTCAGCCCTTCAGGGCAGAGGATGGCCCTCCTTGGTTTATGCAGAGCCTCCAGGCTGTGGGCTGCCCCTAGAAATTCCAAGTACTTAGCAAATAATAATTTAATATTTTGTCCATTGTCTAATCCTTGACAGCAGTACCTCAAAACATTTTGTAAAATCAACTGAACTGAGTTACTGAACTAAACAAAATTGTTTTTTTACTTTAACTATATGGTAAACACGTGTACAATTCCACCCTCTCCAAGTTCACAGCTGAGTTGCTGTTGCTGGACTTCAACAGTACAGCGCTGGACTTGTACCTTCTTGTTATGTTCTTGCGTGCTGGAGCATCCCAGCTGGACCCGCCAGATGCAAACCTGGTGCCCAAGTTCCCTTTCCGTGGACTGATGGGATTTCCCACCCAGGGAAAACACTGGAGGCGGATGCGCAGGGTGGCACCGAGCCCTGGCGAGGCCAAGGGGAACGTGTGTGCGCGTGTTGTGCGTGGAGGGCGCAGGCCACGATAATTAGGGAGGAGAGGCCAGTGCTGCAATAGCCTGAGAAGAGATGAGCTGCCAACACCAACAGGTTACACATCAGAGGAGCTCGGTGCCTTAGTTAGTGACTGGGAAATGATAACAGAGCTGCTGGCTCTATATCAAGTCTCCTACTAAATCACTTTTAGAAGCTTTCGGGCATCTGTTTTAGTGATTTCTTCAGCTCAAGTCTAAATATAACACTAGGTAAATGTGGCAGGTATTTACCAAGGCATTTTGAAGATGAAACAGGTCTCTCTTGCCCTATTTTTATACATATTTCAAGGAAACATTGAAAAAAAGGCTACAACAATAGACAGAACTGCACATCTAGCATCATAAGCAAAAATTAAATACACCTTTGCACAAACATGCACACACATCAACCAAAGCATAAACGCACAGATAACTGCACAAGAGAAGATACTATCCACAAATGCACATAACAGAGAATACGTCAATTCTTGATCCAATCTTTACCAACAGTCTAAAATTATCAGTAAAATATGATGTACAAACCTAACACACTACAAGGGAAAAGTTGTTTTCTTTTGTGTTTGTCTTTCAAACAGTGCTTCAGAAAATGCCTTTTCATTTTTTAATTTCCCACAAAATTGAAAGAGAATGTTGCCCAGGCAAGTTTACTGGTCCCTTGCTTGACAAATATTACGTAGGCTCTCTGCCTCTATGAGAGTGCACTAGCACCTACTAGAAAGCAACACTTTCATCTTAAGTTCATCAAGAAGGCTATGAGTACAGTCACTGCAATGGGAACCCATAAATGCACTGTGCGTGGTCATTTCATGACAATGGAAACAACAAAGAAATACCATTGGCCACATTACAAATAACTCAAGACACACAACACCATCCTCCCACACTTCTCTGTCCACCCTCCACTACAGTCACTGGTGCTAATATGATTAATAAACCACAATTTGGTACATAAGAATCTGGTCTTACTTTCACCAGGAAGCCAATCTTCACTCCATTGCCTATGGCTCTTCCATTGTTCTTCAGCTCTGGTTCTAGAAAACGGCACTACTTTGAAAAACACTCATGGATGCATCATCTGTGGAAGATGCCATGCTGAATAAACCTCTACATTGCTTCACTGTACGTGTTGAAAGTGAAATTTCTTCTGACACTAACAGCAAGGATCTTCTAGAAGAGACAATCTTATCCTGAGGAGTTATTCAAAGGGTAAATGCTGCTGGTGTTTAAAAATAAGGTAGCAGAAAATCCAAAATGTTCTCCTTTGTAAGATTACACTAATTTCTAATCTCAAGATTGATTTGAACAATAGAACTCTACCAAAGCCGCGTTTTTTACAGTTCAGGCTTTAACCTTATATCAAAACGTTAAAACCATCGCTGCATCTCCAGAATGGTTCATTTCTCTGAAGTCTACCTAGAAGCTGGCTATAGGTAAACAATTCAGTTTTAAGAAAATTTCATTTTTGTAGCTCCTTGTCTAGATGTATCTATTGAGCTACAGGAAGGAGATTGTCCTGTGAAAGAAAGATTATTATCTCTGAGCTGCTCATTGCATTGACTGCTGCTTTCTGTGATACAACCACCTTTGGCATATATACATACTTGAAACTATGTCAACACTTGTCTCCTTTAGTGGAAAGGAGAAAGTGAAAAGTTTTCTGGCTGATGTATCTGGAGGTTGGTTTCATCTGTTCTCATGGAACAGGTAGACAGTAGTTAAAAGGTTGACACACTGTCTTTACATAAAAATGAGTTTGAGAAATCAGTTCTGGAAGTGAAATTATAATTCAGTTTCTACTTCTACTTCGCCCCAGATGACTTAGACATTACCTCATTGCCAAGGATCAGAAAGAAACCACTGTTTCAACTTGCCAAGCCCGTGGCTAGAAGTGACATTCCGAGTCTGATCTTAAGTAACGATCCCTAAGGAAGAGGCTATATAACTAATTACGAGTCCCTTGAGCTGTCTAGGCTATAGATGGCACCATCGTACACTATTTATTTATTTGGATGAAATTCTGTATCAAAATATTTCAGCAGGACTACAGTGACCTGGCAAGATACTAGAGGGATGGATGACTTAGATGTGCCACAGATCAGACAGATATTCTTAGCAAGTGTGTGACTCTCAAAATGTTAAAACATATGAAGCTACTTCACTAAAAGCAAAACATACTGCAGATTTTTTTTTTCTGACTTTTTTTAACTTTAAGAACAACATACAAAGAAACAATATTGAAAAGTCTTAACTTTTTTTATCAGCTAGATCTATTCTTAATTATGCCTATATTTTATCCTCTGCAGATGCCAAAGATCGAATAGAAACATAATTAAATGAAAAGCAAGGAGGAGATGTCCTGAACCTAAATGTGTCGATGATAACCTAGTTTTTGGAATCTAAACAAACTTCTCTTTAAACATTTCTTCTGCAGTTTGCCTCACTTGGAAGCATCTTCACTTCCACGTGAAAGTCACAAAATTGAATCCCTGACACCAATGCGACTAAGATCTCCAGAGCTTTTTTTCCTTAAAATGCACAATCATTTCTCACTAGCTGACACTAGCTGTTGACCTGCGTGATTTGTTATCTTCAACATAAAGTACACAAAAAGCTTTAGAAATTCCACATACAGGACCATCTGGTTAGTGTTACCCCATTTATTCCACTCTTTTTCCATGAAATGTTTGAACCAGAAGTATACGAAACACTAATAATAAGTAGAATGTTCAACAAATGTTAATGACTGACTATAACTTATCACATTTTTCTTTCTGAATTCCTCATGGAAGCAACCCGTTTGTTTTTAGAAATCTTCACCATTAAAGAATTTTTCTCACTGGCCTGAACAACTGATATTTTTCCTTTTCATAATACTTGCCAGTTATGTGTGTGTAGAATTCAAACATAGGGAGTTAAAATGGTATACGTTTTACTTCTCCATCTCTTACACATGCTTAAGTCCTGTGATAGGACCGTATCTCCATTGCTTAATGTGTTGAACAGGGAAGGTATGTGCTGGTTTCCAAGTGCATGGCAAACAATACTCTGTGCAGAGGTGCACAGGGTCATTTCCTGAAGTTCAGACGTGGCAACGAGCAGAAATCCATTTTCTCATCCTACAAAACTTTTCAAGAATTTGAAAACTTTCCCAGTGCATACCAGTTTGCAAAACAATTATTTTTATATGGTAAATCAGAAAATAAGTTGGCACACACTCATCCCACCTCAAAAAAAGCAACAGTTCCAGAATTATGATGCTCCTCTGTGATCTGAAAGAAAGATCCAGTTCCCTAATTCAGACTGGAGACTCACGTTTCATCCATCAGCTGAATCTTCTATCTACTGACCAGTCTAGAGAAGGCATCTCTGCTTCTCCTGTTGTAATTATTCATTTCCAAATTCAAGTTATTCATAGCTACAGATGTTTGGATCCATCCCCCACAGCTCCCCTAGACACGGCCACATGACTTTCTGGATGGATGAGGAAAGGGCAATGGACACCAGGTCTGTATATATCTCTTTCTCTCTCCTTTTGACCAGAAACTTTCTCTTCGGCAAATGTTGTAAGAAAGGGCACAACGGCAGCATTGTGTGGTTGACATGGTGGGTGGGAGGCTAAAAATATCTCTCACTATCTATGCTGAAGTGCCACATGCTCACCTGTGCATGTGGACACATCAGATAGGATCCACAGAACTCAAGACTTTCCAAAAATGAGAACTGTAGATCAGGCACATCATCTCTCAGTGCTCCCACCAGACTGGAAAACACAACATTTCCCAGTCACTGATGTGGGGAAACTGATGTGTCCCAACTCAGCTTTTCATTCTAGCAGCTACTAATTGCTTCTCAAGCTTTTCAGCTCCCCCCAGTCTCTTCTTTCCAGCCTGTAAACAGGTAAGTCTCATGTCAGACAGTGACGCTGCTTGGGGGTATCAGCCACCACCTGGAGTACGACGGCTACTACAGGGCAAGTGAGTTTTGAGAGCACAGTTACCCCCAAACACATGGTCAGGCTTCCAGTGACTGAGTCAAGGATGGGCCTCGAGGTTTTGTGCCACTGCAATACATTGAATAAAACATGTTCTAGATTGGTTCCCTTGCATTTATGTGCATAATAGAAATGTGTATGACATACATTCAGGGCAGAAATAAACATAGGTGAGGTCCTAGAATATATCATGTCAGTGAACATTTTACAATCTATTTTCACATTTGCAATAATACAAACAAGTTTTATATCCCCAAACCAACAGTAACCTCTTACTGAGTCTACACATGCAGCAAGACTACAGCAGGAACAGGATGATGCATGGCTCGAAAAAACGTCAAGAAACTGAACCTCCTTTCATTTAATCTCAGGTTCATCCTTTCAAACACTATTATAAATTAAAGAGCTATAATGAATTTTGTCATGGGTAAGGGTTTGGTTTGAAGAAACAATGCTACATTTGATTCAAGAATAATCTATTGCAACCTATAATACCAGCGTGCCAGCTTTTTTAAATTAACTGACCACAACTAGCAAACAGTTATTAACATGGTGACTGTGTGGGGGTACAAAGATATGCAGTGTCTGTGCTGCTGAACCACAAAGTATTTTTAAAGACGAAAAAATTAAAGAGGACAGACGCCCTCCCCCAACTGGTCACTAAGACAATGAACTTATTCAATCTTTACAATCTTTTATGCTTCTTTATAGGAATATTCCACCAGTTTCCAAAATTATAGCTGGTGGTTGGTTTAATATGATTTGTGCACAAAACAAATGACAGTGTTCACAACAGGGCTAAGAATTATATTAAATCAGTGATTAGTGCAGCCTTGTATATATGTCACATGTCAAAAGCATCATACAGCTTTGCAATTGATTATAAAATCCTCTGTATGTACAGTAATAAGGCCACCCTGACATCGAAACCTCCAGACACAGCTTACTATTCACTGTTAAATTCATCCATTCAGCAGCATTGACACCAACCTTTTGTATTTTCTCTTCCTAACAAACTGCAGATGTGTCTTTTGTGCAGGAGGCAAAAACAAAAGACTTAAGGAATGACCTTCAACAGAGCAATATGGATTTGAGCTGGCAATGGCCACACGGGCAGCAGTGCTGGCTGTGTCCTTCCCAAGAAGGATGGATGCACCAGTGTACCCCACTGGTCTCCAGCGGCACAGAGGACAGACATGCTGAGGCCAAGCTAAATCCTGGGTCTCCGACCCAGCACAGAATTACGCTGCTATTGTACAAACAGGCCAGTTCAGATCATCTGTTCTTGCCTTTCCATCAACAACAGATGGTTCATATAAGAACACAGTATATCCTCAGCACGGCAAGAAGTTATGCGTTGTTTTTGTTTTTTTTTTTTTTTTTTTTTCAGATTTTGAGGAATATGGTTGCCTAAGGACAGATATGTGCTTTGCTATACGACTGTCTAGTAGTAAACACCCTTTTTAAAAAGGCAGTAATTTTTCCAAATAATGAAAACTGCACATCTGAGGACACAATGAAAACAGTGCTTTTAACAGACTGAGAATTCTGCAAAGCTGAATTCTAAATTATTACGACAAATCAACAAAGCAATTCTTGTAATAATTTTAATAAAATATAAATGAAGAAACCAGTGATTTTTTTTTCCCCTCCAACAATTAAGTAGACTTTTGTCCTATTTTGTTACAATAAAGAGCAAGAAAATTCTTCTGGCTTGGCTCTGGCAATATAACTGTTCACCTCAAAGGTACATAGTAGGCTTAGAAAATTTCTAGTGATAATTCCCGAATTCAGAAAGCAACTGTGAGTAGTTGGTTACGATGGGGATGCATACAAAGCCATCGTTACAATGCACCTCTTCCTTCTGCTTATTGAAAGAGCAGCTTTGGAAATAGCTTGAAGAATATTTTTGATACCAGCATTTTCTTTGCTCATCACTTTGACCATTGTTACTTCTCTTTGCTGTGGTCTCCCTTTTTCTGTTATATAAACATAATCTACTTGCTTTTTCTTTCAAAGCATTCTCAGCCTAATCCCCTCCCAACCTATTCTCATTCATTTATTCCAGAGGGGAGAGCTCCCACCTCCAGTCAGCCCCTGACAGTAGGCTCCATCACCCATTTGTTACCTTTTCAAGCAAGGATCTTTGTGCTTTCTCCCCTGCTGCCCCCATGCTTGGGTAGAGCTCCTTGTTCATGTCCACAAAGCTGCCTCGTTATCCTCCTTCAAATCCCCTCTCAAGCCTCCTCTTAACTCTGATGCCAGGAAGAAAAAAAAGCTTGACAATGGCTGTGCTGCTGCAATATTGAGCCCACTACCTATGAAGCCGACCTCCTCATTCACTCCTCGTGCTTCCCCATCTGCTTACATCCACCTGTTGTCTCCTGTCGTTGGGTTTAAAAGTTATCACAGGAGAAAGGGCTAAATCAGCTTGAATTACTCTGCATTTGCTGAGAATGCATATTCCTGTCAGCTGACAGGAGGCAAATTGTTACCCTGAGAAAATATCTTTATATGCCTCAGCCATCTGGATGTAAGTTCTCTGGAGGGGGTGACTTTGCTGTGTATTTGTACACTGCCTAAGGGTCCTCGTCCTAGCTATTTCATAGCACAAAAACATTGCTGGATATATATAATAAGGATTATGTTTGCTCTTCTAGACGCCTAGTTGTGTGTGTTACCACAGCTCGGGAGCCTGAGTACATGGACAGAAGACAGAAAGTTTACTAAACAGTTGAATGAAATATGGATCAGCCTCTCAGAGTATTGAACATATGGCCCATATTTAAATATGACTAACACACAGGCAAAATTCTGGTCTAATAAATATTTAGTAAGTTGGGTGATAGACATACAGCTAAAAACTACCTGGATACCCATTCATTAATACAGTTACCATGAGTGGGGGGGTTAAAAAGGCTCAGCTTTAAGAGCAACATCCTGGACAGACTGGAAAAATGGGCTGATTCCAATGGGATGAAGTTCAATAAGGCCAAGTGCCGGGTGCTGCACTTTGGTCACAACAACCCCCTGCAGCGCTACAGGCTGGGCACAGAGTGGCTGGAGAGCAGTCAGACAGAAAGGGACCTGGGGGTACTAATTGACAGGAAGCTCAACATGAGCCATCAGTGTGCCCAGGTGGCCAAAAAGGCCAATGGTATCCTGTCCTGTATCAAAAATAGTGTGGTCAGCAGGACAAGGGAAGTGATCCTTCCCCTGTACTCTGCATTGGTGAGGCCACACCTGGAGTATTGTGTTCAGTTCTGGGCCCCTCAGTTCAGGAAAGACATTGAAGTGCTGGAGCGAGTCCAGAGAAGAGCAACAAGACTGGTGAAGGGACTTGAACATATATGGGGAGAGGCTGAGGGAGCTGGGGTTGTTTAGTCTAGAGAAGAGGAGGCTTAGAGGTGACCTCATCACTCTCTATAACTACCTGAAGGGAAGTTCTAGCCAGGTGGGGATTGGTCTCTTCTCCCAGGCAGTCAGCAATAGGACAAGGGGGCATGGGCTTAAACTCTGCCAGGGGAAATTTAGGCTGGATATTAGAAAGAAATTCTTTACAGAGAGAGTGGTCAGGCATTGGAATGGCTGCCCAGGGAGGTGGTGGACTCGCCGTCCCTGGAGGTTTTTAAACTCAGATTGGACGTGGCACTTAGTGCCATGATCTAATAAACGGACTAGAGTTGGACCAAGGGTTGGACTCGATGATCTCTGAGGTCTTTTCCAACCCAGTCAATTCTGTGATTCTGTGATCCTCTATCTCTATGGGGTTGCCATTCCCACTGCCACGCTGGACTAATAATCCAGCAGCATCACTCAGTCTGAACAGTTTCATAGGCAGGATTAAAAGTTCTAGCTACTGGGAATTTATTTTTTTATAAAGCTAGACTTTATTTTATAGATGAAGTAGTTTTTGAGTAATACTGACAGAAGTGGGTTGGTGCTGTACAGGACAGGGATGACTTCCTCTGAGCAGGGAAATAAAGTCTGAATTGTGCAAAGTACGGGGGAAAAACATCTTTGATTGAAACTATCAACCCAATTTGCAATCTACCATTTATATTTTTTTTAGAGGTATTTTTACTCTAACAGTAAATAAGCAGGATTTAAACCCAAAAGTCTCAACCTTTACATTTGTGCTTGCTTATTGTCTGAAGGTGAGGCTTGAATAAGTTCTTGCCTAAAAATCCCATTTAGGAAAGTGTGGGATCAGTTTGCTCCTTGCTTTTAAAAAAACACTTTAAAAAAAGTGGAAAAAATCCCAGAGAGGCTGCAGGGTAATGTTTTTCATTAACCGGAACGCGCATTTTCAGAAGTAAACTGCATGCTTTTTTTCTGGCAATAATTAACAAATTATTGTATATAATTTTTTTTTTTAAATTACTCCCCAGATAATGACTTCGCTGTTTCTTTACACTGATGAATATTGCCAACCTGCCTGTTTTTAGGAACAAAGAGAGAAGTCCAAAGCCCATTGCTGCAAGCCATATTTCCAATCCCTATCTTCTGCACAGTTTTGAACTATAAAAAAGAAAATCTTTTTCTAAAACTTAATATATAAAAATTAGCATGACCAAAACAGTTTCAAACCCAATCTTCAAATGAAAGTGAAAAATGAATTTGAAACTCCAAATGAAGTAACGTTTGTTTTAGTAAACAGCAATTTGTACAGATAAGGTTATTTACACAAGAGCTCAACACATTTTTTTGCATCTATTTTTGACAAGATGGATCCAAAATTTAAGAAAAGTAAAATTGAATAAATAAGGGTATCTGTATATTTAAAAATTGGTTTATTTTATTGCTCCGTGTAATATTAAATCAGCACAATGCAGTGCCATTTTAAGGAAGTCTTACAAAGTTTGAATGAGCAAGCGTACTTCATTACAAAAGATAAAAGTTTCCTCCTCCCAACAGTGAATACAGGTAATTTCAGAAGCTGTGGATTATAATTATTCACTGCTGAAAGGCTTTTAAAAGGTCCATATTGAAAACAGTGACCCCCAGCTTCCCCTCAGAATGAATGGAGGTAAAAATTCTCATTTTGCTGGAATGCTGGTTGATAACTGTAGGCAAAACATGCATTTCTTCATTACTGTGTGGTCTGCAAGTTCATTTAAATAACAATATCATCCAGCATAAAAGTCACAAAAGAATTATCTGGCAATTTCAATATGTTGAAATGTATTATTAGTGCTAACAATGGGCACCTCAAGTAAATAAATGAATGCCTTTTATTGGCAGCATTACTTCCGATTATTTAGCTTTATGGAATATCAAACTTTATAATTCAACACCTTGGTCAAGAGCGTTTGCTTGCGTAACTTTTGAACTAGAACTGACATTTTTAAATGTCTCTCCGATTTCCTCTTCCTTTCTCCACCATCCCCAAGAAAGTAAAAAATAAAAATACATTGCCCAAGCACGAAGAGTATTATTGTGTCCTTCTGTAAGATATTTAAAGAGCTACCTTCATACCGTCATTATTTTTCATGGCAAAATAAAATCCCAAATCTGGAAATTAGATTTTTTTTTTTTTGGTGAAAGATATCAACCCAGTGTTTATAAATTGCATCAACAGTATACAAAATACATCAGCAGTCTTTTCTGACCTGCAAATCCCACAGATCTCCCAGAAAAATTCAATGTTTTAGAATCGCATTATTACAGGAATATAATCTCTGTCGCAAGAGATCCCAACTCAATTCATGACCATTAAGACACAAATTACAGCACAAGGGGTATCCAACCTCTGGGCCTGATAACGGTGTTCAAAAACCACACGATGACTACAAGTGCTCTCTGAGAAAGCGTTCCCATTGCGTGTCTTCAAACAGCTCCAGGAGAAGGAGCTGTGCTGGTTATCAGAGATCTCACAGCACTTGACTTTGCAGAGTATCCTGACTGTTTCTGCAGTTTGGAAACTCAAGCCCGGCTCCCTTGACTCTATAAAGACAGGATTCATCCCTACTCCAGAATTCCCACCCCCATTGTTAGTAATCCAGCTGGGACCAGTGCGGTACCCAGACATGACAAGCTTCAATGTGGTCTCTACCAAAACAGGTGACCGTAATTTGATCGTGGCCATGAACGGGGCTGTGACACTGACCGCAGAGCTCTCACACAGCTCTTTGCTCTGATGACACTTTGGGGGTTCTCCCACACGTTCTCCGAGCTGCCTTTCAGGTACACTGTCCTCCTCTGCTGTGCCAGCCCTTGGCCGCTTCACCTTTGCATGACGTTTCTGTCCCTACGGCAGAGCTGACACCACAGAACGGTTGGTTCAGTGCAAAGCTTGGTGGTTCAGCTTATATCACCAACAAAGGTTAAGCTTAATTTCAGTATCTTTGCACTGAAATGACTGAAGCACACCCCCTCACATTCGATTTTTGTCAGGTAACGTCTTGCACTCCAAGGCATCCAGCCATGGTGTGTATCTGTCAATATCCTGCTCCTTCCAAGTTTGTTAGTCACTTCTTCACATTCAGGTTATCCACTTAAGAGAATATCCCAAAATAAAACGCCTCACATGAAAATGGCAGCTTCAGTTGAGCCTAAAGAAAGAAGAAACTTTTCCCAAAAGACAATGAATACAACCAAGCTGTGCAGGATGACTTGGGCAAGCATATTTATACCATCAATGCAAAGACGATCCTAGAAAATGATGGAGACAGTTGGGATATGCTGAACCAGACAGCAGCTTTAAAACATGGATATACTAAAATGATTCCTTTTTTTACTACCAGTGTAGCAAGGATGCAGGTTGTGATTCAGGAAGACAAAATGTACTTATTTTCACACATCTATAGGTAAAGAGAAATACAGTTCTGTTTAACATTAGCTATATTGCTTCCATGACAATACATGGCTTGGCACAGTATCAACCTCAAATGACTGCAGAGTTTATAATGACTGACGTGACAGAAGTCAGTCTTGTAATTAAGGCAGCATATTCGGATATGGGAAACTGAGGTTCAGTTCTCTGTGTTGTAACACAGCTTTACCTTTGGTAAGTCACAATCTGTGCATCTGGAGCATAAAGCAGAGATAACACTGCTCCTTGCTCCCATTCTTTGTCTTGACAACCAAGATTATTAACTCATCAGCACAGATGATTTCTCTTAATTTGTGCTTATATGATAATTTGTACAACATGGCCCTAATTTCAGATGGAGACTCTATGCACCACTATACTTCTAAATAAAGCCTGGCTAGATTTCTTCAAGTCCACAGAGCCAAATTACAGCAATTCATTTAAATAAATTGAGGAAGGACTTGTATATGGGAAGATATAGAGGGGCTGAACATGTGGTTAGCAAGGGGGAGTTTCTTGTGCTGTTGTTAATCCAATTCCAGGGTGACTGCTGGGAATCATCTTTACTCAGTAACACCCTTAATTATGAAGACAGTCTACATGGAACTGCTGAGGACAAAAACAATGAACAAGTGTCATGGTTAAACTACCTTTGCTTTTATAATTGGCTTGTTTCAAATGTCTAATAGAGAAGTCCACAAACTCAGAGCTGCTGGATCAGAAGCATTGTATTGTTTTTATACGATAGGACAATGCCATCCGCATCCTGTAGCTAAAAAGGTATGTATGTTTATCTATGAAAGTATTTATAAATATTACACAACTGCTGCAAGGAGTAAATAGCCAGGAATAGTAGTAGTAACCTGTGACAACTCCAACATGTGATACTGAAAACAAAAAAAACAATTCAGACCTTTCAAATGCTGGCACTAAATACAGCTGGGTAATGTGTTTCTACAGCTCTCATTCTACACGTGTGATCTCACCCTCAGGTCTATAGCCAAACACAGGAAGAGAAAAAAGGGGGAGCTGCAGAAACACGTGAGGAAAAAAACCACTAAATAGTAGACCATTCTCCTGCTCATATTGCTATGTGGCAGAGAGACAACGTTAGCAATGGAAATTCTGCTGCAGGCAGCCAAATATTCAAAGAGAAAATGAATCCAAGCAGCAACAGACCTGCTCAAGAAGATCCTACAGCCAGACTTACAGCCTGTCTTAGGTTCCCTGCACAGACAGGTCTGATCATGCAGGACATCTTTATTTCTATTTTTTTCATGTAAGCACAAAAATGGCTCATTGCTCCTGATTTCAGCATATTTTCTGATGTAGGTTCTAATAAAGTATCAACTTAGTGCTCTGACCGGTTATTAATGGAAGCTTTCTCAGTTATTACAACCATTGTGTCAAAACTCAAGCCAAAGGAATTTACCCAAGCTCTGTCCAAGGAATATGACACAGGAATGTAATACACATATGGCAAAGATTTAATGTATGTGATGACTGCTAGGCAAACGATGTTTTTATTGTCCAAGAAACAATGGCATATTCAAATCCAGTACAAGCAAGGAGTGAATAACGATGTTAGATCATCACACCACAAGGGAAATACAGAAGAAAAAAATGTTGCAAATTTAGTCTCTCTGTGAATGGAGTAAAATGATACAGAGGACAGGCAGACCATCAGGAATCCAATTGCTTTGGGAAGAGGGGGGCTGGCATTTTTTTATTGCCAGCAATTTTCTAATGAACTGTTGACAATCACAGATGTTCTTACACCTCAAACAGCTGGGGTTCTCAAAAATTCACCATGTGGCCAAGAGCCAAATTTTAACTGGCTTTTACCTGCCTTTGCATTTCTGATTACTGAGAGTAAGCCAGTGGTTTACATTTTTGCTGTTAGTAGTTGCCAGCTACATTAAAAAGTTTCCACACGGGAGTAATGGTAGTTTGCCTTTGCCCTGTTGTGTAGGTAAACACTGTAGCTTAAAACCAGGAGTAAACAACTGAGAGGCACCTTGTAAATAACAACAATAAAGGCAAGCAAATTTCCTAGTTGGAAAGAAATATACTATTTTTCATTTAATTCTTTACGAGCATCATTAAAATGTGCAAAATCACCAGTTTTCCCCAGATTTCTCCTGTGTTTGGTGACCAAAAAATCCAATTAAAAATGGATTTTCATACTACTTGTAGTCTTGCGGATTAAACTACAACAGACTGTCACACGGGGGTTCCTCCCATGTGGGAACACTGCACTCAATGTCCTCCTTACATACACAGGACCGCAAGGCACAGGGGCTGTTGGCCCACTATCAAGATACCAAGATTGTCCAGTAGCTCGGTGCATCCCAGTGCGCAGAGCTCCCATCTGATCAGCAGTTTATGATGCTTCAGTGTTCCGGGGCATGGGAAGACCTACAGCAAGCGCATCCAAACTTTCATGTTTGATTTACTGTATCTCTATGCATCCACAAGAAATGCACAGCAAGATGTGAAAAAGCAGGTACAGCTTTTTGCATGTCACTGATGCACCTGTGGTGGTACTCACTGGGCTTAGACTGGGTTTCTTGAAGACGGGACTGTACCACATAACTTGTTGAATCATGGGTTCTCCTCCTCTCATGCAGAAAGCCTCTCCTGTGGTCTTTTTCTGTAAAAGAGTAATCTCTCTTACGAGAGATTGTCTTGCTTGTTCTTTCCTGCCCAAGCTCTCTGTGTGTTCTCCAAAACTTTAGATTTTAAAGGATCATGGTAAAACAACTGGCCTTCTGTTCTATCTCAGGTGATGTTTTATTGTTGCAGACCCCGAGCCTGTGTCAAGGAGCCAGAATGAACGGAATTTCAAAAGCTGCTCCCAGCCTATTGTGCTATGAAGCATCTTTTGAAAAGGAGCCAGCCTGCCACTCACTCTGTACAGTTAGCACCTTCTCCCTTCCCAGGGATTCTCAATCCAAAAAGGAGATAAGACAACAACCCAGAAGGTAAATTAGGCCAATATTAAAAATGCAGATTGCAGTCAAGTGTAGAAACACCAGGTACCTATGGTTTCAAGGGGAATGTGTAGATTTTACAGAGCACTCTGATATAATCCAGCATTGCTGTATACAGGTATGTATTGTTGTTCCTTCAGCACAGTTTGACAGATATGGCAAACATACACTTTTGATTTAAAAAAAAAAAGTTTTTGAAAAAACCTCCTATAAGACTTTCCTCAGATACCCCTATTATAAAAACTTCTCTGTCTCTGTCACATAGTTCCTTCCTTTTTCTCCTCACCTCATAAAAAGTAAATCATCCTCTAAAAAAAGCCAAGTAAAATTTTAAGCAATATTTTTTTCTGAAGTCATGTAATGTTTGGGTCTGTTCCAGTTCTTATGCAGGGAATCTAGATAACATCTAAATGGCAATGAGATTTTCATTGAAGAGAAGCTACTGCGTAGATCTTATATCTCTCCTAAATGAAGAAACTGGTTCAATTGTAATTGACCAAGAACTCTGTTCTACCAAGTTGCCCAATATATAAAAATAAGGAAAAGCTACAGAAGATACCTCCCTGTGAGCCCTTAACTCAGACGCACTTACCTATCTTATGGTTTAGCATAAGCTCCAGCCAAAGCTTTTTTTGGTCAACCTGAGTGGCCATCAAAACCAGAGGTCACCAGGGGGATGTGGATGGACAGAGTGCTGACACACAAGACAGCAGATAATTTGGACTGACTGAAGCTGAATCCTGCTGAGCTCCTGGAGGTTTTCACCTTCACTGGAGAGGTGGCTGAATGGGAAATGAATCTACTTGTGAACAGCTGCAGTTTACAGTCCAGTATTACACTGCAAATTAAACAGTGCTGGAGGAACAAATGCACATCCCATTCAGCTATCACCACGGTGGCTGTACTAACTTCCTAAAGAAAGGCATTATGCACAGCCATGAGGAGAAACTGCTTCAGCCATGCAAGCTTAATTCACTGTTGAATGTGTTTGCAAACCCCAGATATAATGCACAAATAAACCTGGTTTCCTTTGTGAATTGAGCTGGGATGCAGGGAAAAAACTATTTCAAAGAAGTAAAATAATCAAAAGTCAAAACAGGCATAGATAACAGTCACACCAAGTTTTAAAATATGAAATGAACGAGCAAGTACTCATCCCAAAGCCTAAAAATATTGTCACTGTCTTCACTGCTTAAACAGAGGTGATCCAGGGACATGGAAATTACCAATGGGGCAAGGAGAACTGCAGCAGGGATCCAGCCCAGAGACAAGCTTGAAGCTCTGAAGAATAACCTGCCTCCTGCCCTCCAAAGCAAGGCCTAGGAACAATCCGAGGGGATGGACAGAACAGGTTAAAACAGACACATTGATTTGAGTAACAGGCTTGGTACAGGGGGAAGGTGTGGGACAGGAATGATGTTTGGCATCTCAAAGATAACTAAGTCTAGAACCCAGGAAAACGTGTCATCTACACGTGACATATAGGTGGAATTTAAGCACCTCTATTTAAGACTGAGCATTGCAGCTTTGGCAGAAGAGGTGGAAAGCAGTCCCTGCTCAGCCTCTCCTTAACGTGGCTCCTAAGCTTAGCTCAGATTTATGAATCCCATGCTTGGAAGAAGGCCCCTAAAAGACAGGAGTGGCAAATTCCCTTTGCACGACCTGGGCTCAAATGGCCACCGTTAACCTAGGGAGAATTGTATTGTCAGACAAAACCTTTTGAAAGCAGAGTGTGAGTAAAGCACACTTAAACATACTGACGTATACAAAAAATTTTCCTAGTGGCATATTTCATGGACACTAACCTTACAAAACTTACAAATTTATGGAAGCTTTGCCAATGGCAAAGTGTCACTAGAAATATTATATAATTAGGACTAAACACAAGAAAAGACAGACTTAAAGCTGAAACTATCCATGAAATCACAAGTGTTTGCTGTACTTAGATTGTAGAACCATATTTGCAAAGATGCCAGAACATTATAACTAGCCACGTTCAAAGAGTAAAGAACAAATAATAACTAGTTAAATGCTATGCAACAGCCTAAAAATACTATCATTAAGTTAAAAAAATGGTTCTCCTAGAACATTAAAACTACCCATTAAATGAAAAAAACTAATAATTGATACTACTGATTTGTGACACTTCATAACCTGTGCAGAAAAGCAGCAACTGAGATCTAGGGAAAACCACTGACACAGAATTTAATTTGTACTATAATATTAAGTCAACTCCAGTCTAGAAAACCACAGGAACATAGATAATAATGGTAAGGTTCTTAAAACCCTGAAGGAAAGGAACTCCTGAACCGTGATTGAAACTTATATTCTCAAACTACCTGTCTGGGTTATGGTACTGCAGGACAAGGTTCTCTAAGAACTGTATCATATCAACACACAGCCTCATCACCTTGAAGTCAGTGGTTCTTCTTTAACCTTAATGTTCTTGCACAGTTAAGCATTCTCAGCCATGTGGAAAGAGAGAAGGGAAGCGGAGGGAGCTTCAAACACCAGCTGCTCTTTGCTACTGTTGCTTTTCCCCACAGCTGATTGCCGTGATTTCACTGATATTGAGCTTGTATAAAATTGAGAATAAGCTCAATCACTTAAATTATTAAATTCTGAATATGACTATATGCTTTAGCGAGGGACAGGCTGGAAAAAGCATGGGCCAAATCCAGCTTGGCTGGAACTGCTAAGAGAGCAGTGGTTTCAGAATCACCTCCAGCTTTTGATGGCTGGAGTTCCCTGCTGGTATTCACAGCACTTCAGGAGAGGAGAAACAGAACAAGGTGGTAGAGTTTAAGTTGGACCTCTCATGTTTGCTCATAAGAGACGAGAGCAGGACAGCCACTCCAGGCTATGGGGACTGCAGTTTTTGCAGCCACAGAACAGCACTGTGGCCCCTCTCTCTCCCTGGGACTCCGCACAACCTGAAACTGGTAAGATTGAAGGACCCACTGATCAGCTGCATCCACAAATTGTGGAGTGCTAATGCTTGGTCTCCAAGAGAATCTTTTTCTGGTGGTGCTATGCTGGCTAGTAATAAGAAAGAAAAGCCAAACCAAACCCTGCCAACATTATTTTTCCAGCAAAACTTCCAGAGTTAATGTAGTATTATAGTAGTGACGGAAACATGCTATTGTTGACTCAGCTCATGTCCTTCAGAGAAGCAGGGTAGCTATGCCAGGGATAACAGACCATTGGCATCAGCATCAAGTTTGGCACTGACCTTTACTGGGGCTGGTGCCAACTACAATGAGTTACAACACCTTCCCCAATAAAATATGGCAACAGATTCACCAAATATTCCCTGTGAGTGAGATATACTAGTAGGAAAAACTCCTCAGGCAAGCACGCAATATATCACCTATAGGGCTGTTGGAATGGAGAGACAGTGTTGTTAAACCTAGACTGGAATGGAGGCGACACAGCTTAAGAAATAGGCTGTTGACTAAGCAATGGGAAACTTCAACTTGACAACAAGTTACTCAGAAACGATTGCAGGCTCTCTCTTTATATCTAGATCTGCATGTCAAAGCCACTGTGGTTTTGACAATGACCATCAATTTACAGGCCTGCTACAATATTTCTGTCATCATCTTCCATTGAGACACTGAGTTAATTCATATTTATTTTTTTAATGACTCAGGGCAGTAATAATGTTTGAATTAGCACAAGGTAGTGCCATCAATGGCTCTTAAGCTAATATTACTAGGACAAAACTGAAATCCCATTAAAAGGAGAGCGTGTTCAGTACTGAGCATTAGAGTATTTACATACTAAATCTTATTCATAAACACTGCAGTATAGTGAGAAAACAAATAGATATTAGCCTGAAATATTTAAGTACTGAGTCTAATACTGCTGAGCTGGCATTAGCTGTCATAATCGATGGGAATTGTTTACACAGACTCCATTCCTTCGGTTACGCAAACAGATCCTGCGTAAACACGAGACCGAACACATTGGTGAGTGGCCCCATTCCCGGCTACTCAGAAATGCAAGACAGTTCCAGTCTCAATGACAACATAACCCCACGGCCAGAGCTCACAGAGCAGGGATGAGCCAACCTACACTGAAATTCCTCACTCGGGACATACATGTGACAGTGGGCAAGTCACTGACACTCCAAAAGAATTTTTTCCACTCCTGCAAAGTCTGTTTTTCTCCCACAGCTCTTGAAGAATTATGGCACAAAGTGATAAGACGACTGTTCTTTATTACTCCTATGGAGAAATCCTATAGGATTTAGTAACTGTGGTGGGGATGGGTTGGATTTCTACCTAGGATGACAGAAAGGATTTCTGCAATGGAGACTTAGAGGATGATTCAAAGCCTTACAGAAAGAATACTCACTTTCACTACATTTGAATAGAGTTAGGAGAAAAAGCTTGAGAGCTCTGCTGATGCTAGATTTTCTTATTCAGATTCGCTATTTCTTTTTAGAGGAGAAAAATGTTTCTCTCAGTACTGTCATCTAGAAGCTACATTTTTCTCATGTCCCAATAAATACCTTTTCATAATCTCCCTGTTCTTTCTTAATATTAATGTAATGCATATATTAAGTTATTTTATAAACTTTGCCAGCACATGACATGATTCTAGTGGTCATGAAATTAAAGACGACTTCAATATTTTTTACTTCAGGAGAGTTATCAGGGGAACACTGTCTGATTCAGAAGAAAGAAAACATGGTTCCTTCATGCATTAGAATGTTATCAACTTCTTACTATACCTAAATAAACTTTACTAGGATGAAGTAGTTTACTATACACTCATAAAATGGACCCATTGCTGAAGCCCCTAATGTTTGTTTGACGTTTTACAGCTGATGGGAAAGGATACTAAAAGGCAATTATGTGGTTGAAATGGAGTTTCATAGTTTACAGACAAATTTAAGATAAACATTCAAAGCAGACTCTGGATTTTGTTCATGAAATGCACCAGCTACCCATTTGAGCCATATCCTTATAAAATCTATTCAGGGTAACATCATCACACTTAAATCACATTAATATTACTAATTCGTTAATTTAGCTCATTTTTGAGTAAAAATGGGAGAAGCCAATTTGATCTGCTGTTTACCAAAGCCATACAGCTCATTAATATTGCTAGCAAAGCATTATCGTAGCATGGTGAAAGTCAGCCGACCTGGTGGAAATATGAAAGCGTGATGAAGAGACAGGAAGAGCCCAAAGGGCTGCATATTTCTCAGGGATGACTTTTCACAACATTTGTCAACAGTTGACGTCAAAGTTAACATAACAAACTTCATTTGACAATTTAAAGAAAAAGTTTAGTTTAAAATCTGGAGAATTCTCAACCTCCTGAAAGTGAAGGCCAGTGAAGAAACGCTTCCGTCCGCAGCTCCGTCAATTCATTTCACTCAGATCTGGGATATTCAGCAGGAGCTTCTAAGTCCATGACTTCTTCAGAGCAAAGCTTTCAAATCAGGCCACTGTGCTAGGTTTGCCAATAAAAAAATTCAGCTGAGAACACACAGCTCTCTTCACAAACTACAGCATGTCTGAACCAAGGGTGCAAGCACCACAAACAAACATGTTAACTACCATCTCACTGGTCTCCATCACGCTTTCCCTATCATCTCCACTTTAAAGAGCATTTTCATAATTTGTTGTCTGGAAGGCAAAATATTTAATGCTAATGTATTCAGGAATAGTACACGGGAAGTTCCCAGGTTCAGCAGTCCATTTCTTGCCTTATCTGACAAAAGTATTTTGACTGTTTAATAATAACAACAAAAATCCACATTTTAAATCCCTGAGAGAAAATATTTGTTTTAATTACAAAGCTGTTGATCAATTTAACCCTGTGGAAGCACCATATTTAGCTAACATTAAACTGAAAAATACCTGAGTAATTAACATGGCATCTTTTAAGAACCTTCTTCTAAAAGCTTTTAAGAACTTCTGTTCGCTGTTTCATGTCAAGATATCCAAAATTCTCACTTTCTTCCTCAAACAACTGGAATATCAGAACAGTTACCTTGCATGAGAACGTTTTTTCCACCTCCTTTCTGGGATGCAACAAAATATGCTTGAACTACTCTTTAGAGAACCTGATGTGGATCAACACTCTACAGCACAGTTCCTGAGGTTCTGTCACAAACCTATTACACCTCTTGAGGACTTGAGAAATTCATTGTACCTTGGCTTGCCTGTTTATAAAATTGCCAGGGCATTTTTAATTGTGTTCTCACCTCATGCACTTGCCAGTTTATTTTAGGGAATAAAATTTCTTTCAAACGTTGAATTACAATGAAAGAGTGTTAGTTGACCAGCTGTTAAACAAAGAATCCTCTGGTTTCTTAGAGTACTTCATGATGTGTAATGGCCAAGAAATATATGCATGAATAAAACTTTTAAATTGTCATTATATTAATGACTATATCTCTAGAGGACAGAATTATAAAGAGTGCCATTGTTTTCATATGTGCAATAAATTGTATTTCAGCTGGCTGCTAACTATAACTAGCTAAAACGGAGGTCCATCACTTTTACTCAGAGTACGTCCTTACTTCCAAAGGAGTCAATGAAGCAAATAGAACCATTCATTGAACAAGGATATCGGAATTCAGCCTCTAAATCAGTCTGCTATCTGGTTAAATTTTGCTTACACAGAAAATGGTTAGAAAGCAATTCCAAGTTAGAGCATAAATAGAGCAGAAGTGCTCTACAGCCAGACAAAAATCTTGGACTGCTGCAGCAATTAGGGGAAGTTAAGCTCCAGTCGTCCTCTAGTTTTTAAGGAGAGCTTTGGGCTACATTATATCTGTGTTACATACAAAATGGAGTGCCCCCTCTTCCCCAAAATAAAGCTGTATTAGTGATAGTAAAAATTCTTTGTTTAACAAGATCTTTGACCTTGCAAAACTTGCATTCAACTTCTAACTCTTTATTTATTTGACTCTTAAAAGGAGGCCAAATTCATTTTGAACAGCAAAAGCTGGATTTGCTTTTAACTCACAAATAACAAAGACATTTCTTGTACTTATTTAGAACAAAACCTAGTAGAAAAGGTCTTTGAGAGTAGAGCGGTTCTGGAAACAGCTTGGCAGTAAACCTAGTTGTAAGAAAAGGTGAGAGGAATATGAACCAAGCTACAGGTGCTACAAGAAAGAAACACTTAATGCTATGCATGTTAAATGGGTCCACAAAGGCCTTTGAGAACTATGTACTACAGAATTAAGGGGCCTCAAAGCTTCCCATTGAGATGTTTCAAATTTCACTACTGTAAGAACTCACCATTCCATAACATAACCAGACCCCAATATCACTTCCCAGTGCATCCTGATGCTGATTCCATGCCATGCTATAGAAACAATGACATTTGAAATCAATCCTCAAGGGCAGTCTTAAGTTTTTTAGCTATTGTGAGCTACAAGACCTTAAGTGGTTGTACAGTTTCCTCTCCAGGGCGATAACATAACACCCCCCAAAGGCTCCTGGCATTGCATGAAAAAGAGTGTGTGGGCCTTTCTGGCCAGTGTTTGACACTGAGAAGGAGAGCAGGGCAGGCACCTGATATGGGAGACACCTGGTGAGGTCCAGAACCCACCCAGGAATAAATTAGTTAATTAGTTAATTAATTTCCTAAAAAACTCAAAAGGTACAGGAAGATTCTAAGCAGTTTCATGAAAGGTAAAAGCCTTCAGAGAGAAAAGAGCACTATGGCAAAGAAGCACACCTGCACATAGTTATATGTGACTAGAAACATATACATCCATCCAGAGGAAGTCTTAAAAACAACAAACCATTTAGAAAAGTTGCAACGTTTAGGACCTAGAGATCACTGCCCAGTCTCAAAACTTCTCAGGGACAATAAGCATCTATCATCAAACTGTCCATTCAAAACACTGTGCCTTATGCAGTTGTGGGTCACCAGTTGTTCACAAGAACAGCTGGGAAACTTGGACCAAGTTGCCTTCACTTCATTAAAATACTGCAGTAACAGGCTAGTTTTCCCTGCAGGTGTGATACAGAAGAATGGAAAGACACATTCTACAAAGATACCTTCAGCCTTGTGTGAAGGATAGTTGTGCTGCATCAGAAGCACATCAGAAACTGTCCTGGAATCACTATTCAACCTAATGATCCCTGGAGACACCAAGTTATGCCATCCACAGGCTGGCAGACAGTAAAAGGGAAGGAAGGGTATCTGGCAGAGGTACTCAAGGATGATGGTCTGCACAAAGGCCAACAATAGAGAAGCCTTGCTAGGGAATAAAATACTTTCCCATCTTCCTTCCATCCCACTTTGTCATTAGCCCTTTTCATGGGTAGCTTATCATTGAGCCTTTTTACATAAATACAATTACAAAGTTAAATCAAACCAGGATGGTAACGGAAATCTGTTGAATCCTTGTAAATGCAGTATGACAGCTTACATTTTATGACATAAACTAATTAAAACATGCTTGTTTTGTTTCTAGAATATCATTTGAACTCAATGAAATAAAATATTTCATGGACGTCGCCAGAGAGAGAACGGGAAACAATCTATCACATCGCCAGCATAGAGAAACATCATGTGAATCCACCAACACGGACAAAACCAGGCGCACACACAGCTGGGTGGGGTGCAGAACTATAATTTTGTTCACCCATGAGAAACCTCTACAGGCAGCAGTTAGTCTGAGAAAAGAGTGAAATGCCAGACTAAAGACACGCTGCGTTTTCACAGGAAAGCTCATCAAAACTGAACAGTTTCAGAGGTTCCAGTTTGTTTGTGACTCTAGGATGCAATTTCTCCTCAAGTCTTGGTTCTGTACATTAGATCTCAGTAAAGACATTCCCAAGAGAACATCACTTCAAGCATCCAAAATAGGCCCTTTTTATATGTGGCAAAATAAAAGCATGAAAGACCTGAAAAAACCCATTAACATTTTTAATTAGTCCTGGTTTTCAAAAACCTGACTTGTATCTCATATCATATTTAGGCAATAATTTGTTGGCCACAGATGTTGCTCTAAAATTGGAAGCAGAACTTCTTTCTATCGGGGATTTTTAATAAAGGAAACTCATATCTAGAACAGAATAAGATAACAAAATTTTATAAAAGTGTTTGCCTAGTAATAGTACTATATATAAAAAATGTATTAGATAAAGTAGTACTCTTTTGTTGTTTCATAATGTTATGACCATCTGAAAAAGCTCCCAGTTTTGTACACAATCAATTTCAGTTTCTCCACATGGTTTAAATGTAAGGGAAAAGGTCAAACAGAACCTGAAATATTTAAACTGGTCAATGACAGTCATACTGCCAATGAATTATCTCAAGTTTACTGTCAAATACGGATAGCCTTTAAGGTAACCTCAAGTACATGTCATGGCTTTCTAATGAGTTATTAAGTTATTAAGCTATGAAATATTTCTGAATTTTAAGCAAGACTAAGGACTATAACCCAAGTAAAACAAATTAGAAGGATAATAATTATGCAACATCTTGAGATGTACCAGACAGTCACACTATGCATATATCAAAAATACATTAATAAACTGAACATATTAATAAAAAGCTAAGCTGGCCCTTCAAGACCTCAGCACTAATTGGAAAGGATTTAGACAGCACATCTTGAATAACTTCCATTAACAGTTTTAGTAAGTCACTTTTCAACTATCTAAAACTGGAATAACTTATTCTTAAACCATATAGTTCATCTACTGTATTATCATTTGTGAAAGATCAGTGAAACCTCATTAGACAGCTGAGTAATGAAACAATTGTCTAATTGCCCCAACTTGAATCTTATTTCTGATGAACTTAAATGATTAACTATGAACTGGTTTCTAGATTTTAAGAACCACAGTTCAATTAAAGGCAATGATTATCATCATCCCTGAAATAATTTACTTTGAACTCTGAAGAATTCTTTCAAAAAGGGTGACGTTTGAGCAGATTTTATTTTTAACAAAGAGGCAAGCTCCAGAACCAAGCTGTTGGGCCACCATACCCAGAAGGGCAGGAAGCCCATGCAACCCTTCAGTAACTTTGTGATCTACTGTGGAACCATCCTGCAGAACAATGAGAGATTATTGCAGGAGGAACAACTACCGATGTCCTACCTGAACATCCAGCCACTGGGCTACTTTGGAATGGGTCTCTCACAGCTCTCCTACTTGAAGTGTTCAGATTTGGACAAAAAAGCCTGTCTTGCATGTGCCGTGAGAGTAGCCACAAGGCTACAGTTAGTTGCTCCTTCTCTGATGGTATAAACTGAGCACACTACATTTGGGAACTCTAGGAGCAAAGTATTTTCTGGGACTTGGGAAACTTGGAGTCCAGACATTGATTTGAATATAAAAAACAAAAAAAATCCAGTACTGGAGCTAGATTTTCCATAACTCATGGTTGTCCTAACTTGTGCATGATATGCTATTTGGGGGAACAGAGAAGGTTGGTGAGGAAAAGGAAGAAAGCATGCACATCTTTCTGACAATGCAAATATTTTGCAGGAGGGAAAACTGTGATTGTCTGGCAGATTGCATCAACAATAATCTGTCAAACAGTAAGCAACGAGCGCTCATTTAAAATGATGATCTATGATAATCAAAGCTATTCATTATATCTTTTTGCACTGCATATAAATGGAGTAGGCTTAACAGTATTCTGCAAAATACGATACCCTCAAACATGTTTTTGGAAATGAGTATGTACCAAGTTCAGCTGCTTGCTTGTATCTGTACTTAGAACTTAAGCCTCTCATACAAAATGTCCAGGTCATGAGAACAGAGCAATACCATTAGGAATGACACAGTTGGTAATATCTGACTATATCTGAGTGCATTTTTCAAAGCTGCAATGTCCTCTTCTTTATAAATCTGGTAAGAAACAACAGTCTCAGAATGACTGTGAATATCTGAGAACATCTCCTGTCATTTCAGAAGATGCAGGTAAGGAGAATACTTTGTCACAGGGAAATACAGAGAGAGATAGGACACTGCATTTCCTCCTGAGCACTCAGTAGAGTGAAAGTACCCATGTACGGGAGAGTTTGGGTGGAAGAGAACAGCACCTTGTTGTGCTGGTACTGCCCCGGGTCAGGGGTTTTGCTGTGGGGCACATCCAGACCTTTGTATTTGTTCATAAGCAACAGCCCTGACATGCCAATAGCCGAAGTCTCCCTTGATTTGAAGAAATCTACATTAAGGTGCAGATCACAGATTTGGCTCTTCCCTGTAACCCCCCTGCAACACAAAGTGTATTACAAATCTGCTACAGGAATCACTTCATCCAACACAGATACGCAGAAGTCTCAAGGGTGGAAAGTGGCAGCTGTTCAACACATTCACTCATAGAAACACTGTTCGCCATCAGTATTTGTTTCCCTATTGTTACACAGTCATGGTAGTGGTGAAAATGTTTGCAATATTTGTTTGCTTTTCAGAAACAATCCTATAATGGCATTTTTTTTGCTACTAATAATGCTTTGTGAACTGCAGATTAATGAATAAAACAAGTGGTTAAAGATAGCTTTTAAATATAATTCCTTTCTCTACTCATTTTATAGCTCAAGAGCCATATGTCTCTCTTTAACATGCGATCCGCAATGTAATACTCCATGAGCTTCCATATCTGTCTTGTATAATAGTTTCAAATAAAATTTGGCTCTCTGTATATCTTAACCTTGGGAACAGGACTCTTAAAATCCTAGAGGCCAAATACCAATATCCCTATAGGATTATCATGCACATCTGCATTTCTGGAAAGACGATATTTGTAAGGAAAAAGCTTTCAATTAAATGTTCCTCCAGAAACTATTGTTTTGCCCAACTCTTTCCTGTTGCTCTCCTGGTAAGGGGGACACCACAGGGCAAACCTTTGCCATGCTACAATTTCATCTGGTAGGCACCGTAAGAATGAATATTCATAATAAACGTCCTTAAGGTTTCCAGAGGTGAGGTACAGCTGCCTTGCAGGAGTTTGTGTTCTAGCAAGAGGACTGGAGGAACTCCCTCATTTCCCCACCTGAGGCTCAATTTTACCCTGTCACTTGCAGGCAGAAAGCTGCTAGCAACCCGCTGGAACTGTGAATGAAGCTGCAAATGCCAGAATTTAGTCAATCTTCTACATTTTTGCATTCAGCCAAAGTACTTAAGACACTGGGTAGCAGACACTGCAGATACAGTTGTAAGAGTGTTTCTATTTTAACCTCCTGTTTACAGTTCATAACCCAAAGTTTCTTGAAAGTTGCACTTTTGAGAAGGAAATTTCTCATTTTGGTTTTGGCCAAGCGATCTGCTTGCTTAGGGTGTTTGTTTGCTTGTTTGGGGCATTTTTATATTTGAATAAATGCAGCTCAACTATTTCAACGAGCAAAATATTAAACATGCTTATTTACTTTAAATACAGTATGATTTTTTTTTTAGTTGATTATTGAAGCTGAAGTGGCAAAGGGGTTAACAGCTAAAATCCAGAATGAAAACTAAGAATTCTTACCAAGAATAAGGGGCTGGGCTTGTCTTAGAGATAAAATATTCTGGTTTCAACAAGACACATGATCCTGAGCAAACTGAGTACTGACCACATGCAGTAGGTTTTTTTTGTTTGTGTTTTTGCTGAACTAAGAAAGGATGGACCCAAGGGAGAGATTAACAAACTGAGGCTACTCGGTTCACAATGTTTGTTGTCCAAGTCACAGAGCAACAAAGAAAAAATGCCAGAGAGTCCATATATTCTAAAAACCTATTGGTTTTAACTTATTTCATGCTTCGCGAGCCTGGAAAAAGGTAAGCTGTGACACTGAAAGACCAGGAATACTGAAAATATAGCTTCAGATGTGTGTACCATTTATTAAACAACCACCTTCCACAGCTTTTCCTTTTATTATATTTTCCTTTTCAAAAAAAAAAAAGAGACATGAAGAACATAAACCTACACAGGGAAATGCTCTAAAACTCAACATACTTAGTTTTCTTATCCTACCAGACTCACATATTTTTTTAATAGGTCTTAACCTAGTGTTCATTATTATTTTCCCCCAATATCAAGATTCCTGTGTGTGGTTTTGTGATATCAGTAATTAGCACAACAAATGATTGTTCTGCTCCATCAAGATGTTATGCCAGTACATATTACGGAGTCCTACATCAGACATAAAAAACAACAACAAAACCAACTGAAGGGTGGGATTTTCAAAAGCATTCAGCATTGGTTGAATTTTACACCCAATGAAGTCAGAGGTAGTTTAAAGAAAAAATAAAAACCAACCAACCAACCATAACATTCTCTTGTACCATATCATAACAAGGCAGTAGTAGGTTGAACAAAAAAACTCTAGCAATCAAGGTGCAAATGTTGGTATTCTCTTATAAAAGTCAGTTGGCATAAAGCACCAGTGGAAGAAAAGCAGAGTGCACTGATTGCTGAGGACAGACTGCGCAACATCTCCAAGCATCACCTCCCTGACAGCATTAAGAACAGGACTGGTTTTGCTCTCCTAGTGTGAGGGCACTCTGGAGAGATTACACAATAGCTGACATGCTCTTGTGACATGAAACTGAGACTTGGAAGGAGTATTTACCCTTCTGACTTCACGTACTGAAGATGGCTGATGTAGCGTGCTTCAGTATTAGAAAAAAGGACTTCTTTCTCATCCTGATGTGTGAGTAAAATAGAAGGAAAGTTCACACAGAGGGCCTGTGGCATCATACATGTAGTTCCATGAGATAATGACGACGTCTCCTCCAGAATCTCAATGTATTCAAGAAAAAAAACTGCTACAGAAATCTGCAAAACCTACATATGAAGACTATGTTACACTTAGAAGAACCATGTTTCACTATAAATGGTTGTGTCATGAATCAGAAAATAAATCCAAAGATAAATCTCATTTGTCAGCTTCTAGACAGTTGCAAAGCACACAGACCTTTGCTACAAAAAAATCCATTAAAAATTACTACAAAGATATGTCTTGCATGCAAAAGATGGAGTCCAGTGTAATTTTGCTTGCAATTCTCTTAAGTATTGGGAGTAAATGAAATGCAGATCTGTAAATTCAAGATCATTACAATGCTACAAAGTCTAAGGCCCTGAAATCACCTTCAGATGTTGCTGCTGTTAATTTTAACAATAACAGGAGCACAGTTGCTAATGTCAGGATACCAGACTCAGAAGTCTAGTCTATGAAAAAGGTTTGCCACTACAACAGTATAACTATTTTGGCATGAGCTTCTACTGGAGTTGCAACTTACCAGCAGAAAAAAAGTGCTTCTGTTGTTGGAGCTTATATCCTCCCCAAGCAAAATAGAATATACTGGCCAAAGCTCCAGGACAACCATGTCTATACGAGGGCTTTTGCCAATATACACATGCAGCCAAAAATCACACCTCCAACTGACATTACTATACTGGCAAGCGTTTCTAGCACTGGCCTTAAAGTAGTTATTTGTTCAATCATTGCTTTCCACAATCAGCCCTCACTCTAAAAATACTGTATTTCTTCACAGGTAGAAAGCTGAAGAAAAAAAGAAAATAAAAAACCAAAACAACAACAAAAAAAACCCCTATCCGCTCAGGTCTTGTTCAGCTGTTTCTTATAACACACAAAGATTTTTCTTTTGCCTTCAGAAAAGTTGAATTCCGCCCTTACAAAAACAGAATAAAACATTCTTGGGGGTGAAGCGTGAATCTTTAACCCCAGAGCAGAACAAACAAACAAAAGTTCAGGTCAGCCCTTGCTCGTCTTGCAACAGGGGCAGAGAAAGAACAGAATTCTCTCAATACTGTTGCCATTCTCTACATACCAAAGTGAACAGTCTGTCACCTTTAAAAGCGCTATTTCTGTTCCTATTGCTGCATCTGACTTCCCGGCTAAAGCGGATTCTTCCATAAACAAAATGTTGAACAATTTTCACTCTCAAAGCTCACACAGAAAAGTAGCACTTTCAAGGGGATAAAATGAGTCCAAAAGTGGGGGTGAGGGGACAGAGGAAGGGGAAAGGAATACTTTCTCACAAAACCTCAAGCTGTCCTCCACGAGAAGAGGAGGATTTTCATGTGACTTGTCTTGGTTTGAGATTACAAAAGCCAACTATATGTTTCAAAGCACATTTGTTTTCAATGGTTGCAATATTTTTTTGCAAAAAAAAAAATTCAAAACAATGGCTTTAAACATCACATGGGAAAATGGAACCCAAAGTGTTTCATTTTACTTCTAAAGCAGCAGTACAATGTTTTCTTAATATCCTCCACCTCTCTAAGCCATTTCCTGTGGTTTATCCTAAACTCTGCCCTCATCAGTCTAAACAGTAGTGTCAACTACGCATGAAGAATCAACTTGTTCTTGGACTGAAAACAACTGTACCCTTTTAAAATGCCACGACTGCAGCATCACTAGAGAAGCCAAAACCTGTGTGGGTCTAGAGACAAAACTTGTTTCTCCTTCTTCAGGTTGGTCTTTTTCCCAAGCTAAGGGTCAAGCAAGTCATTTTGGGAAACATCATATTATTGCTGCCTGTGCTGCTTCTGTTCTGCATGCATTCATATATTAGTAGATACTTGAAGATATATAGTGGATTTGGCTTGATCTTAAACAACAATTTCCCTTGGAAACTGTCTAGCAGAGCCTGCAAAAATTAGTTGTATCTGCACCTGGCTGTGGAATACTCTAAGTCTGAGGGAAATTTCCATGTCATACACTGGTTTAATGTGCTACTGGCACACATAACCTGCAGAACTCAGATGTGGATACAGATTCTATGGTTTAGAAATATCCACATTTAGGGTTTTGGTTTGAGCTCCTCCCTTGTAAAAACCTCTTCACTTCTGAGCACATAACGATACTTTACAACTACAGAGCGCTGCTATGAGTCTACAGGAAAAACCTGAACCTTTCATTGTGCAAGTAACTCCCCAGATTACCAAAGGAAAGTGAGCTCCACAGACAGTCCATCTGATGCAAGGGGAGTGACATCTGGACGTGCTTGGAGTATCAACACCTCCAACCCAGCTCCAGGCTGCCGGGAGCCTTTTTCCTGTTTGGATTCAAATGTAAAGACACCTGGGATCAAACGCAAATGATGTCTTTCGATTTCATCCACGGTGACGTCAGGTGAGGACCGCTTGACAGCACCCAGAGGAGCCGGTGTGCGCAGCCTGCAGGGACTCGGGGCTACTCAGGTTCCCCTGCACTGTTTCTTCAGCCCTGGGTTTCTCTCAAATGCTTGCTGGCAGCCGCACCAAGCTGCACGCAGAACAACAATACGCAAACAGACATCATTAGAGAAGTGTTATTTTTCTTATTACATAAAAGTTGAGAACTTTCACAATATCTTGAGAAACAGTGCTCAGAAATTACCTCTTCAGCTTGGCATCCATTCCCTCTTTAGGAACAAAACAACCCCAGCAAGTACAGGAAAAAGCCAAACTGACACAACTAAACCAAGAAAGCCTTTTATCTATTCACCTCACAAGGTGTTTTATTTATTTTTTAACTACTTCTTAAAGACTCGGAAAAAAGCATCAGGTGCTCTTTGCACACAGAACATTTATGACCTTGTTCAGCTTCTTCAATATACTTCTTACTAATGCTTGCTATATGAATGGACTCAGCCCCAAAAATAGTAATATTAAGCTTTTTAATTGCTCTACACAATTAAATGCTAATACTTCAATCATTATCAATAATGGTGAATACCATGCTTTGCAGCACAATGTAAGCAACATATTAAAAACAAATGCTTCACCAGGTTCCTACCTTTTAGTTTTCATAAGGAGCTCAGAATAAGAACCCTAAAAATAAACAGCATTTATTGTCACTGGAGAAAGTGCTACAGTAAAGAGCAGCAAACAACTGGTAGCCACAGTTATAACCTCCACCCCCTTTAGCCCTCACAGAGCCTTTGCTGTTGCTGTCTATGTAAGCAGAGCAGAGCTGTCTGCTTCAGGGTGAGAGTTTTCTTGGAAATGTTTACTATAATGAGAGAATTTTCTGTTCTTTTTCTTTTAATCACAACACTGTCCAGTTCTGAGACCTGAATTGATGTAAAAAATAAAAAACCAAAAAAAAAACCCAACAAAAATCCAGATGACATTTCAAGGAATTTAATAATCAGATGCCTCACTGCACTGCTTGGGAGTGTGTTTCACATTATATTAAAATTATTGGCACTCAGTCACGTTACGGCAAAACTAGCTGACACCATGCTTGGTTACAGCTGTTGCCACAACAGTAGTTATTTGGCAAGTGATGTGAAAGAGGACAAAGTGCTATTGTGAGCTCGCACCAAGCTTTTATGCATTATGTTTCCAGTTCATAAAGAGAAAGAAAGAAAAGAAAGGTTGCCTTTTTTCTTGCACGGCAACCACATTGTGATTCTAAGTGAAGGTGTTTGTCAAAAGAAGTCAAAACCATCTCAGACTGACAGGGTGTGAAAGCCACAGAAGAGGATGGAGACGAAGCACAAGACTCCTGCAAGAAATGCAACTCAAAATTTGGGAAGGTGGGGTAAGCCAGAAAAAAGGGCAAAGACCTCTTGGAAAGCAAACTGGCCCTTTGTCCCTCAAAGGAGCAGCAGATCTCAACTGTAACTTTATGGGAAGCACCAAGAGTGGATCACACTCTGAAGAAGTTGTGTTCCCAAGGACTGTCTGTCACAGGTTGGCTGTTCTTGAAAATCAGGTCTCTGAGCGTGGTGAGGAGACACATGCCTTTGTGTCTGCTTTGTGAGTCCATCCACATTACAAAGGGAAGGGTTTTACCTTTGGCTGAAACACTTGCATCTCTTTTTTTTTTCCCCTCCAGAAAGAAGCTGGAGAGCCAGCCTTACCACACAGATGGTTTCCCATTAAACTAATCAACAACAATGTTGGAACTCTGTTCCTTGAAAGGAGGTTTGTCTCTGTGCCCAAGCGAGCCAACAGAGGAAAAATCAGCTGCTACACATTAAGGAAAAAGTAACACATTAAAAAAAAAAAAAAAAAAATTAATCCAGTATTTAATTGTAAAAACATGGTGGGAGAGAAACAGGACTCAAGAGAAACTCCAGGACTTCTTGCATCCAAAGCAGCCATTTTGCAACGCATGACAGAAATGCTTCGACACTGGTTGGTGCAGAGAAGCATCCTCAATCTTTTAAATTAATTTACTGACTCTGATGTTTTTTTTTTTTTTCCCCCACAGCACAGTGTTACCCTAAGCCATCCTCCCATCTAGTTGAGCTTATGACCTAGCATTTGTTCTGATATCTGCGGTTTTGAGACCCATATTCTACATTAATACAAAATGAAAAATTCTACATTAATCCAAAATGAAAAACTCAGATGCAAGAAAACAGCCAGAGTTGTCCTATGTGAGCATTGACTGTTGTCTGTGTGAACAAGGCAGCACTTTCCAGAAAACCCAGCCACCATGGAGTACCCAAGACACAAAAGTGATTTTCTCTTGTAAGAACGAGATATCTCACATGTGTTTACTTTGCAAAAGGCTGATTTGAATAGTAGCCACAGAAACACAATATGTACAAACTGGTCTTGCTTACTATGTGACAAACAATTTATAGAAAAGCAGGACTGGATTATTTTTTAAATTGCTTCTAACACTAGTTATTGTCATGTCACATGCCAGTAGTATAATCATAGGACTTGTTTACTTTTAAAATGTGAGAAGGCACTAGAAAATATTTTTTAAATATTTTTTTTCACTTCCTTCCTCTTTGTTCCCCACTTATTATTTAAATATTCCTGTGCAGTGAGGAATCACACTACACGTACATGAAAACTGCAAAGTGAAACTGAATATAAACAGAAAGTGACTGATCTCATTTCACTGAGCAAGAGGGTTGAAGGCCAGAAAGGAAATAAATTGCTTTAGGGGTGGGATGTTAAGCAAATATTTACACAATTTTCCAGTTTTTATCAAACATAAAATATAATCTAATAATCATCTAAGGAATGTTTTGAGAACATTTTCCCTTAAGTATTACTCAACACTTAGACATGGATGATCAAAAAGTAGAGACCCACTCCCACCAAGCAGTATTTATCTCAAGCTCTCCCTAGTAGGAAAGATTACAAGGATTAGGTTTCCAGCTTGTGCAATTGCCTTTAGACAAACACAACAATTTGCAATAAACTACTATTCTCCAGATGCTTTTTTGAAAAAAAACAAAAAACCCAACACACTGATGACAATTAAGACTGAAATAAAAGAAGAACCAAATAAGTAACAATGCAGGACAAAGAGGCCCCCTTGAAAGATGCATTAGTATGGAAGCCATCAAATCAGGGGGTGGTGGCTTTCCATGTGGGGAGGCATTCTCTGGGGCCACTTCTGGGCTTCCTCCTCACAAAAAAGACCATTCCTTTAAATGATGATTACATATTCTCAGCGTTTGGATCAAAGAAAGCAGTGGGCCTCAAACTAAAGTCAGTCAGGGAACTCAACTGCTGAGGAGGAGAGCCAGGTTTGACAGTGCTCCTGACCGATCTCTATTATCCAGGTCAGTCACAACAGTATTTTCCTATGAGACCTGGACTTAAGTGGGTCAACTGGACAAAATAAAAAGTCCACTGTAAGTTATTCTCTACATTTCTGAAACAGAACTTTTCTCTGGCATCTTGTGCACCTGCTTCTCCTCTCGGATTCAGAGAATAAGCATTTCGACACAAGGTTTTCCATTGATTTCAATGAACAGAATTACAAGCATGACAGCAGCTCTTCAGCACTGCCTTTTATTTGGGTTCAACCAACATTTCCCACCCCACCTAGGTGTTGTTTGTTCACAGCGTGCATCTGTGAAACGAGGTCTCTATTTCCTTAGTTGGCTGCTAAGCATCTGCAACACTGCTAATATGACTTATGTAGTTTGTTATAAAACAATTCTATGACGAGCTTAACATCATATATGTAATTCTAAATGTTCCTTCTTACTCCAAAGAGGACACTGGGAATTTACTAAGAAACAACTATTTGTGAGTAATTCCTGTTTGGAGAATTATAAATGGCTTAACTAATTTGATCACTTAGATTCCTCAAATAGGAATCATCTGAAGGAACTGGCAGGTGGGAGCTTAATTCTCCTACTGCTTGCTGGTAGAACTGTAATAAATCATCAATAATTCAAAGACGACCGTCAAAATATGACCAAGTGCACCATCGCAAGAGATGTTCTATAAAGAATACTCTTCACAAAGAGGGTCTTCTACAGCATTGTTACCAGCTATCACATTCAAACTTCATTCTACCCAGCTTTAAAGATGTGCCTGCTACTCAAATTGTCTAACAAGCTCTCTTCTAATTACACAGCTAAGAGCAGCATCATGCCACTGGATGCCTCAACAAAATGCAATTGAAATCCACATCTTTATTTTCTCCTTAATCAGAAATTGAACAGTAAATTCTTGGCATTTCAAAGGCTCACTCTTCTTTTTTTTTTTTTTTTAAATGAAGTTACTACATATGAGATAGAATTTCTATACATTCCCGGATTATCTTCATGGCTTTACCCATCCACATTCTGTAACAAACTATGTTTCTTCTTATTTCCCCAGAAGCAAAAGGTGATGGTGCTTATTTTGGCCAGGGGAAGTGACTGTCTGCCTTTACCCTTAAGTCCACACATCTCTCCTCCACACCTTCTTTGAACAAGGGAACAGCAGTGCTGTGACACCAAGTCATAAAACATTGCATTTGTAGGGATGCATTTCTTCTTTGAGGAACCCTAAAGTACTTAAATGTTGAAAAGTACTGATTGCTTGCAGGTTGACAGCAGCCAGCAATAATATATCTCAGTCCACACCGGCTATAAGAACATTTCTGACAGGAGCAGTAAGGAGAGATTGGTAAGGAAGAAGCAGTTGCCTGGGCTAGTACATGAAGTTTAACATTACATTTCTTGTATATATACACTTAATCATTACGTCTCCAGAGATGCATTAATTCTATTTGTTGAATCAATCCAAATACTCTTTTCTGTCTGCAAAGTACCAAAATTATCACCCAAGGAAGATGAGCCTGTTACCTGCAGCCCTCAAAACTATATTTTCTGGAGAAGACAAAAGAGAATTGATACCTCCTCTTCCTCATATCTGTGTTCAGTAGTTAAGGAGATCAGGTACATAGCTGGTAATGGACTGTTATGGGAAATCGGATATCCCCCCCCACCTCTAGACCAAATTCTTCCCATGCTTCTCTTTCACCCCTTTTAAATCCATTTAAGTCATGACTCCAAATCAGGACAGGCACTGCTACCAGTTAGTCCATCATTCACAAACTCTCATCAGGTTGTCATGTGAGGACCATGTATAGATTAATTAAGGGCATTTGGCCGTGGAATGCTTTGCTGAGATATGGAACATTATCCTCATTTTAGAGATGCACAGAAACAGATGTTTCCACAGTTACCCAAGTTACACCCGGGACAAAGCTAGGATTCAAACATCAGTAGTCAAGTTTCTGATTGTTTTTCCTCGATTGGGATGGGAAAAAAACCTCAACACCGTTATAAGATTAGAAATAAGTTAGTTACACAGTATCTCAAAAATCAGAAGGCAATACATGATCAAGCATATGGAAATATGCCAATGCTTAATAGTCAACATACATGAAATACAGATACAAAAAGTTATAAAAGAGACAATTACAGCTGTCTAATTTTGTTTGATTTTAAATATTTTAACCATGAAAATATTGTATATTTTGAAAGCATATATAATGGCTCATAAAATGAGATGTTTTCTTCTCTTTGCTCATACACTTGAAAACACTTTATCTCTAAAAGTTGTGCCAGCATAAAAAACCCCTAGTAAAAAAATACTCTTTCCTCCAGCCCCAAGATTAAAAAAGAAAATAATATAATTAGCTTGCCTTTGAAGTAGATTTAAAGACTTAGAAAGCTGTGTCCTCCTGTTTGTAACACTAAATGGAAAGCGAATACACTTTTCAGCACAGAGACTTCGTTGTTGAGTATATAGTCAGTGCCTCTGACTATAGCTGCATTATGTAGGAACAGAAACCAAAACATAAATCTCCTATATATTAATATTTTGCTGCTAATTTTTTATACAAGCGCACACAAGAAGAAACGGCAAAGATCTCATCCTGACAGACGCTCTGCTGCTTTAAAAGATTATCTCAAACTAAGCTAGAGAACTGGCATGCACAGAGCTCCACCTTCATTAGCAGACCCATTTCTGTTAAGCTCAAGACTACCCCTCCACCCTGTTGTTAAGCTCTAGACTACTCCTCTATCCTCACTGACCTGCAAACTCGCTCTCAGCCACACCACTTCCACAAGTCCTTTCCCTTGGCTGTCTAATGGCAACACCAGCCAGGCCTTCACCCAGCAGTGAACTCTATCATATTTCCTTGTTAAAACATCAGTGAGAAATGAGACAGTCCTCTAATTAATATCTTAAGTTCTAGGCATCTTAGGCACAAAATGTGAAGTAAAACCCTAAAATGAACTTTGTTTTAATTTTAATACGGGATTGTGTTATCTCCATAAAAAGGTGCTAACAAACAAGATGTTACCAATCAATGTTAATGTATTTTGGTGGCTGTTTTCTGGTGCTCAGCAAGGATACTTCGGGAAACTGAAATCTCAAGCAATTTCCGTTGTTTCTAGCACAAGTACATCCATTCACCTCTATCCCTTGAATAAGATTGGGTTTTATTGCTGCTGCTGCTTGTTTAAATCTACTTAAGCATTGCTGAATATAAAATAAAATCAAATTGACTGTGAGAGCAGGCAACTTCTTGTCTCCAAAGTTTGGAAATCACTGAACTTTCTCATATTTAATAATTCAGACTCACTCCCCTAAATTTTGTCCAGGAAAAGAAGATGCTTTTTATATTCCACAGATGTCTGCAGTACTGGATTTTCTGATTCTGAGTGATTATGAAACCCCCTTTTGTTCTCAGAACTTCATGATGTATATCTATAACTCTTTCTTGTTTGTGGAGATAAGACCAGCCTTGTCTCTCTAAATGCCATTTCAAAGGAAGATTCACTGTTGTTTGACTTTTGATCTGTGTGGCAACCAGCTCGACCACCTGCGCTGGGCTCGAGCAGTGACTGAGCTTGCTTTGTACCATCTTATGAACACAGCAAGCCTTTAAAACCAGAAAGAGCTGATGTGTGAATGCACCAATTTACAATGTAAATACAGGGTCCAACAATATGGGCATCTTTAACGACCAAATGTGTAAAGTGCATATATTGTTTACTGATTATATCATTAAACAAAACAGATGGCTCATATTCTCCATCCACCTACAGTGGATTAAAACACAATGGTGTAATAGTCTGGTAAACTGGTAATGTGAAACATTGCTTTGTACTGGTGTAGTGGTATAAATAGCTGTTCACAAATGAGGTACAAAGCCCGACTGCCACCAAGAGTAATTAGCTTAAGGCTGTACTGCAAGAAACCTTCACAATCAACACGTGTGTGCCATTCCCACTGAAAATTGTGTTTGTAAAAATATACTGGTAACAGAAAACAGCAAGGAAGTTTCTCAGCTTGGATAAAGTAGACCATATGCTTCCTAACATCTAGCCAAGACCGGGTACACGCTTAGAACCACATTTCTCAAGCAAATCCCTATTTAAATGCATTATTTGCAGCCACAAGAAGAAAGTTATAGAAACATACAAGTGCTTTTTTTACTTGCACAAGTATTTGTATCAGGAGGAAGGCAGGGAATTGGCATAAAAATAATTTTAAGATGCAAATTTTATTCAAGAAGGAAATAATCCGTTAGTGTTGTAATCTTAAACTATCAGCAGATCTACTAAGTAAGAAAGGAGAAAGACTTTGCTCTAACTTGCAAATGTTAAAAACTTCTTCTGGGTTGTAGCTTAGCTAGTATAGCAAAGTCCAAACTAAACAAAAGCTCTTCGGTAATAAATACTCCATAGTGAGATCCTGCAAGCTAAGCCATGTTAACACTCATGAAAAATACTAACATTTGCAGAAGGCATACGGGTCAGTGAAACACTCTTCTGCTATGTTTTGAAACTGGAGAGTATTAATACCACTAATAATTCTGCTAAACTGTAGCTCCTGACTATTCAAATTCATTGACTGATTTTTCAAGTCTTCAAAAAACCCCCAATTATTAAGCTGATATTAAAATACAATTTTAAAATATGAGTTAAAATCCTCATTTTAAGACTGAAGGAGCATTAGAGCTGAAAATTTATCAGTTTGTTTGAAGCACACGGGTGGCAAGAGTCTCTCCCTTGTTTATATTATTCTAGTTATTTCAGTAACAATTTCAACAATTTTCAATTAATTACTTTAGAGCTACACAAATGTAGAAAACGTAAATCTCAGTCTTTATGGTAAAATTGTTTTTCTCTACCTTTCCCGTTTTGCTCAAATCCCATGACTCTTCCTTGCATTCTTGATTAGATTTAAATCTTCCATAATAGTTAAAGAGCCAGCCAAAATTAGCAAATTTTCATCTTTCCTACCACCAAGTAGGCTAAACAACCTCTCACTGTAAGACCACATTTTCTCATTCATGACCCTGTTATTCTTCAGACAGATGCTCAGAAGGTTAGCGATGTGTGAACATATCTTCTGCACAGTTTTAAAAGTCTAATACAACATAATCACATGCTACACAAGGATATAAACTCTCATATTTGGTCTTGTCCCACAGCAGCACTAATTGATCTGCAACAAACTCTTAAGCGATCCTGGTTTTCCTTTGCTGTTGTTTTCTCACGGTCATCATTTATGGCCTTCTTTGTAAAATTACAACAACAACAACCAAACAACACCTCCCCCCCAACAAACTTCACTCAAAACAAGAGAGATCCTCATTCAATATTAGGGCTACAGACAAGCAAACTACTCACATGAGCATGACTTGCAAGTTCAGGTCGTGGAGTTTGTAGCAGAACTTGAGGGACTGACTTAAACAAAAATTGTACTCAACAAATCTTGAGTTTCCCTTTGTTCCTGTTGTTGGTCACTTGATCTCTACACCTCTTGAGCACAGCCAAAGCTCTAACCTGCTACTATGAGCAAGAGTGAAAAGAATCTAATCTAAACGAGTAGCTAATAAGGACAGGCTCCTGATATGACAGCAGTTTTAAATCAGCTTGATGACTTCATTCCTTGGTGTGTGATCAGAATGATGCTGGAAAGCTGAGTTAATTTTGCTTTTATCAAAAGCTGACAATTTCAATCAATTGTGGCAAGGAAAGTGCCAAGTGCTACTGGAAATCACACTCAGAACACACAAAAGAGCTTCTTTACCTCATAAAGATTAACAAAGCTCCTGCAGAAACCTGACAGAAGACTAACCAAAGTAATTCCCATTTCCACCATTTGTTTCCAAATACTAGATCTGTCCAAAATGTTAACGTGTCCGTGGGCGAGGGTGGGAGAAATAAGTTTAAAACTCTGGTTTTTGTTTAGAGATGCCACAAAAAAGTTAAATCTCTGTATTTTGTTGATCTTGTTTGAGTTTCAAATGTTACTTTCAGTCAGCTTAGCATACTGTCTAGTTTTAGTCCAGATTTGCAACCTCAAGAGAATGATTTAATTTTGGTGTCTCTACTTGCAAAGCTCAATGATGCCTACACATGAAGCTACTGTTTGGAGAGACTGAGCTTCCAGGATTTGCCTATTAGAACACTACCCAAGTCTTCAATTTTTTTGCATTTTTGAATCTCATCAAAAGGCTTGGCTTGATGAAAACTGGAAAGAGTAATTTAGTTCTGTACACTATTATATGTTCTCTAATTCTTGAGAAATTTAGCAGAAATTTCTCTTCACAGCAGAAGTCATGGGCCAGGACAGAGCACAGAAATCTCAAATGCACCAAGACATAAAAGCTCTCTGTCTACTCAGGAACCAAGTTTTAGGCTAAACATTAGGGAAAGCTTAGAACAGTTTCATTGAAGCAATGGGGAATGTTCATCAGTACAGAGCAGCCCAGATGAACATTTGCCAGGATTGAAACAGAGACAGTCAATCCTGCCTTAACACAAAGGGATGAACTTTTCTCTGATCACTTCCGAGATGATTCCATATCTCTTTTGGCAAATTTGTGGATTAAAATGACATGACCCATGTAGCAAGTTATCACGCAGATCTGTGATAAGAAAACATTACATATAGGAATTTATGGCTTAAACACTCTGTAGTAAACAGAATGTGTAAAATTTGGTACGTATTGTTCTGTGACAGTTATATTGTGAGTGGTGTGAAGAACAACATGATCCAAGGAGTTTGACTTCATCAATTTCTGAAGCATTGTCTCCAATTATTTCAGCAATTACCAATGTCAGCTTTTGCTAACAGGTTCCCTACTTCACCCTGCTTCACATAAACAATCTCATCACATTCGAAATATTTTCTCTGTGTTCGCTATTCCTGAACACATCCAACTAGAAACTACTTGTAACTCCTGCAAGAAAGCACCGCACTGATTATGCTGATATAATACATGCCTTCTCATGAAAGCATGTCATGGGACATCTATTGTGGTTCAGACATGACAACGTTAACTATGAAATGCCTTTTGTTTCACTCATGACACTGTGAACCTTTTTAGGCCCTTGCTGCTTAATGGTAGTCAATACACCTCAATACAGAGAACAAAATCACAAAGGGTTACATGATATTTAACCTATTACAATGCTTTACATTCTTGGTATATGCAGTTTAGGACTAGCTTGGATAATTATCCATTGGGACTCTGCTTTCTTGCAGAAACACAACTGCGCTTTAGATAATGTTCTTTCCAGCTGTTCAGCTGGACACAAGTAGATGGAAGGGGGGCAAATGAGATAGTAATTCCAGATGATAGAAAAGAGGGAATGGAGAGGACAGAACAAAGGCCATTGTGCATTTAAAAAAGGAACGAAAAACGAGAATTAGAAATATTGTCTGAAGAATGCTGAGAGCCCTGCTCATAATGGACATAGTGAAGGCAGTTTGACACATGGATAAAGCTTTCGAACAATCTGAAAAATAAAACAACAATACAATATAAATGCTTCTTAATGAATGAAGGACATAACCTTCTAAAACTGTGCCTAGGTGCAAGGAGATTAAAACACTGACTTATCCTATTCACTTAAGTTAGTAAAATGTAAAGATAAATCAAGATGATTTTTTTTTCCAGGTTTGAAGTCAACTCTGTATCACTTAGGCTGCTGGTGCTAAAGGTTTGCAAAGGCTAAGGTGGCATTAAACTAGTCATAGCTACATGCTTGCAATGTTGAAATTGGTCTCATTCCAAAAGGCATTCAGCACCTTCAGTATATGGCTTGGAATTCTCCATGTACCCTGTTTGCTTTAGCTATGGCTGTTATACAGCAGCTCAAAAGACTTCTGCACTTTCTGTGATGCATGAACTGAAAAGTATTTCTAACATTGAATCAGAGTAAGATTTTTCAAAAGCACTTTGGAAACAACATACAGAACACTGTCCAGGAAAGATGAGCCAGGTTTATAAAAGGACTCTCAATTGATCATTAAAAATAAGAAATATGTCTTACATACATCAGATTACATCACACCTAAATTGAGAAGAGGGAACCCACAGTGTCCCACACTACTTTAAAATTCTTGCTGTTCAGACCCAGAGGTACATTTCCTGTTTTTCGGTTGGACTCCTAATGATGAAGAATGCTCACCCTTGGGAATTTGGCTGACACTACATTTACGTTTTCCAGATGTTTTGTTCATCACTTCAACAAAGTAACAAGGTTTCTTTCTCAAGTCAGAGACAAAGTGAGGAACAATCAGGTACTAATTAATGCCAAGGTTTAATCTGGAATAACCAGCCGTACATTCCTTACCCAAAGACTATCTTGTGATTAACAGCAGCACAAAGCTTATTAGTTTCCTTCTGAAAAGATTCAACACTTCATAATTTATAAAGATTAGTTACTTATTGAAAGACAAACATGTACAATAATATAAGAATGAAGTAAAGTAACTATATTAAATGCTTAAAAGTCAGATTTTTTTTTTTTTTTAATGTCCTTATACTGGCAGTAACAAGCACTAAAATACCCTATGTGTATTTTATGGTTTCCATTTAAGAACAGAAATATTAAGGACAAGGTTTGTTCTGTAATCAGCCTTGAGCAAGAAGCACAAAAAAGCTTCACTGCCCCAAAAGATGACCCAGAATCTGCCACTCACTCCCCCCTTATTCAGTCTCTCTCAAGTTAAGGGAATTGCTCCTCTGGTTTAAGTTAACCATATGCTTAAATATGTTCCTGAATCAAGGTCTGAATTACTGGAGTAAACAGCTGCAGCTGTAAATATTCAACATGGAGCAGACGTTGCTGACGGATTTGCTGTTTCAATCATTTTTCAGTGTAGAAATACATCCTGAAGTAAAAATAGAAATATATGTACCAAAAGTTGCTGAAACAATTTCTACTCAAACTTCTTCTGGCTTGACACCAAATATGCAAAGTTCCTGCTGGAAAGAGGAATTCCTCTATTAGCATGAAAACAGGGCAAATCCAGCTGTATGTTAAACTTCACTCAGTATCTGCGATACAAAGACCTTTCTGCAGGAAACTGCAGAGACTCAACAGTCATGGCCTAGTGTGACTGATACTGAGACAGGCGTTAGCTCAGAAGAAAGTATTTTTTATTACGGATTTTTTTATTGGGGATAGAACCAGAGATTGGTAGGGAAACAGGGGAAAAAGACGGGGATAACACTTGCTGTTTGTTTTGGTTTGTCTCAGCAGGGACATGACTGTCTCTGCTGCTGTTATTCTGCATATGGAAATGCGGACTTTGTAGCCAAGAGAGAAAGCAGAATAGACAGAATTAACTTTTCACATCTCTGGGATTCTGAGAAAGCAAATTAAAAAAATTCTATTGCATCCAGTGCTGAATGGCCACCTGAGCAGGGCAACGGGTGGAAGCAAAGCACCCCATGCTCTGTTTAAGGAATCGTCCTACGCTGAATGTCATCTCAGCCTAATGACTGCAGAGGCCTTTTCAGAACAACTGAAGTTGTTTGAGAACTGCTAGGAACAACTGCAATCCAGGCCCAAAATGTGAAGGCCATTTCTGAAACACTTATGTTTTAAATCACTTCTGCTTAGGACCAGAGGCAATGGATTCAAGCTGGCTGCTGGGAAATTTCAAGTAGATACCTGGGCCCATTTCAACTGCTACTGGAACAGATTGCGTAGAGAGGTGTTGGTATCTTCAACTTTGGATTTGTTTGAAACTTTACTGGAGAAGTCTCTGCACAACCTGCTCTAATTAAACTTGCTTTGAGCAGGAGGTTGAACCAAATGACCTCTAGAGGTCCCTTCCAACCCAAATTCTCCTATGATTCTATGAAATGTTGAAAAATAACTGCAAGGTCTGGACTATCCTGGAGTTCAAAAGTACAACAAAGTTTGACTAGAAATGATGCAGGAAGGAAAACCACCAGAATTTTCCTGGAAAGAAGAGTGAAGAAGCTTGACTACAACTAGCGCAGAGGGGGATGCATTCCATGATTGTAGTCACATTGGTCACACAGCTGTTGGCAAGTCATGGAACTCATCACCTGAGAGCTGAACACTTACTGCTTCATTGCCATCAGCTGGAGCTAATGTGTTTGTCCTGTTGGAAATCAAATGTTAAAAGTGTCTTTTAAAAGAGGCGATGTGTTCATGAGCTTCTCAAAGCATCATTGGTAACAACTCAGAAGGCTAAAATCTGAAGATTAAAAGAGAATTTTATGCATAAAAGTTTCCTGGTGAACCCGACAGAATAAAACACAGTTCTGGAGGGTAGCAGCTATTTTTCTGCAATTCAGAGAGGGGTCGATAGAATTTATCTGCTAATTGGATAAAGATACAGATCTTCAGAAATTTTTATCTGGTTACTTTTGGATTTGTTTGTTTCCCACTGGGCCATGTGTGGCTTGGAGACTGTCCAAATTCTTTTCTTAAAAGCTTTTCTAGGCTGTTCTCTTAGGATATGGGCAAAAGACTGAAGATCTTTCAGAACATATTATTTTCTGCTTCTTTCTAACGGACTGTGTGCTCCCCAATTCACATTCAGGTAGAGGCCAAGGGACAGACATCTGAGACAGCAATACCGCAGATGAGCGCAGAAGATGCCATTTCCTTATGTTAAAACCTATTATTTGAAAATTCTGTAACTGAAACTACACTGAGCTTCTGTTATAGTCTCAGAGTCTTACAAAGGAGTCATACACAGGATGTCCAGAGCTACGGATTCATTTAAAAGGAAATGACCAATGTTTTGACATTATCAACATGCAAATATTGTCCTAGTAATGCAGTGTTGTAAGCGAAATACACTAGTTTAACAGAATCTCAGTAGGCTTATTTACAGATTAAAAAAACCCAGAATGTATAGGTCATTTCAAAGCAAGAATATTTAAAAACATCAATTACAAAAATATACCCCAAAACATACCCCAAAACCCGTGAGATAACAAATTCCAACACCTAAGGCTGGCTACCTTAAGCTACTAGAGCAGCAGACTGGGACAGCAAGACCTGTCCCTATTATGCCACTGATTCCCTTAGTGAGCTACGGTAACCTACAAAACCTGTCCCTGCTTTTATTCCCCATCTACAGAACATGTTATGCACAAATACATGGCCAGGGAAAACAGTTCATACAAAGGGAGTAATTTAGTCTTCTAGCTATCTAAGTATCTAATCTGTTAATATATTTGGCCAGACTCAGAAGAGATGCTGCTTCACCTTTCCTAGACAGTAAAACAGAAATAGGCATTAATTTGACGCACAGGGTATTAGCCTGGCATACAACTTGGAGCATATCAGCAAATACATATTGTTGGAGCAGCAACTAAGTGGAGCAATAGTCCGTTTAACATTACCTTTCCTGTACAGTAGTAACAACGTGAAGAATTGTCCTCTAGCACATTTCTTTATTGGTTCCAGTAACTAAGTGAAACATCGTGCGGTGTGTACTGAAGTGTGCAGAAATTAGGGCACAATTGCTGATCTGCTCTAATTATTTTTCTCTGATTTTTGCTGATTTCTTGAGGTCTGAATTTTATGACTAAACAACACTGGAATGATGCTGAGGCTGGGATAATGCTAGACCCTTCTGCCCAACAGTCATTAAAAAAATTAAATGCACCATAGTTCTATCTATTACCTGGTTTTAAATAACATCCTGAGAACCTTCTACTGCAAGTTGCATCTATGCCGAGGCTTTTTTTTTTGGCACATTTACCTGAACTGAGCTTAAATCCCAACCTGCCTTTCATCCAGACAGATGGCTCAGCTCGGGATTTTTGTTAAAGAAAAAGGAAATCCAGTGCCTTTCTGACACACAGAAACATGCCATCTTGGTGTTCAACTACATAATCCTTTTGTCTGAAAAGAAGAGCCAAGTATATTTCAGAAAGATCGTATTTTTCATTCGGCTTATGGAATACTTATAAACTAGGACTCCTAACTGTGATTCCCAAACACAAAACAAAGTCAAAGGTTACAGGATATGTTTTTGTTTCAGCTTCTCCAAATTACTTGCAAATGTATTCAAACACAATATGAGGAGATACTTTATTTTATTGAAAATAACAGACTACAGGGTGCTGCGAAAAAGGCTGAGGTACCTCAAGCATAAACATGGAAAGAATACATTGGTTTAGAAACCCATAAATCCTTATTTGAATCTGCCAACCTGAAAGCCAAGTAAAGCCCGAAAAAACTATTTTTCCTAAATGCTATGTCTGATTAAGCCATACTATTAAATGACAGCTGAACTTTAACATTAATATGATATTATTTAAATAACTGCATGATTTTTTTTACACTAAAATGATGAATGATTTTTGGACAGCTCAATTGACATAAAGCAAGAAACCCCTTTAATGAGATTTGACAAAATGGAGACATATGCAGAATATTCGTTACAGCTCATGTCGCAGAGCCCTTCCTGGGGAGACTTCGCTTTGCTTGTGTCTTTTCTTTCGTCCTTGTTTTTTTTTTTAGTTTATTTTGATTGTCTACAGGCACTGAACCATCCCTTTCAATTGCCACTTCCTTTCTCTATGGATTTTGAATTTAGCTTGTGTCATTTACATATTACTCTTAATCAGAGAATTTTATGAGTTACAGTTTTGAGTTTGAATTGTAAAAAATCTGTGGAATGAAGCCATGAGGTTCAGTCATTTTAACCTTTGTCAACTGGGTATACAAGGGACTAACTGGGATATTTTTTTATGAGGACACTTATGAAGAGATAAAGCTTGCACTAAAGAACAAATTATTAAACTCCGGTTCTGATATTTTCCAAGCCAATTAACAAATCAAATCAACAACTCTGCTAAAACTCTTTTTTTTTTTTTTTTTTTTTTTTTTTTTTTTTAAAAAGCTAATTGCATTAAGGAAATATGCAACATAAAAGCCCGTGGCAAGGATAATTTTGTGCTGAACACTACACAGGATGCTCTAAACTACTTTAAAACTGTGTTTTCATAGCACTCAGCACCATCTATTAGAGGGATGCTTTTCTTCTTCACAAAGCAGAATATATCCAGAAACACGGATGTCAGAGAGAAGCTCAGGTGCTGTTTCACTGGGTGAAACAGAGATGCCACTAATGAAAAAAATTTGTCTGGGAAGGTACCGATGTAAATTTAAAGTGGGTAGTAATGACTGGATAACTCCCTCTCCGCAGTCCCACATTGATTTTGGGGATGTTAAATTCTTTTTTCCTTCTGTATCACCTCACTTTGATCCCAGGGACAATTTTCATAACATTGAAAGCATGCCCGAAACACAAGGTCTGACAACGTGTCTGCCCCATCTATTCAGGCAGAATTGATCATCTTAATCTTTTCTCTGTGTGTAAATTTACTCACCTCATAACACTTAAAAACTTTCTCTCCTAAAATCTAACAGGTAAAAAAAAAACCCAAAACACCATAATCACTCAAGAATAAGGAACACAGGATATCATAATCAAAAAGCTTAATTTTAGAACACACGCACACACACACACAAAAAAACCCCACAAATAAAAAGAAACAAAGATGAGAAATGACTGAGCAAGGGGTAATCCCTCAGGCTACAGGAAACTCTTTCCATAGCTGTGATGAAGCATCCTATCTAACCATGCCTGCTTCCCCACCAGCATTCATTTGAACACATTCTACATAGCAGCCTATGTAAAAAAAGTCAAGTACATCGGCAAAATGCTGAGGCTGAATTAAAACTGAAAATAAAGGCACGGAGGGAGAGAAGAAAAAGAAGAAAGAGCAGTTGCGTCCCTACCTTGGCCTTACCTTCGCAACATTCCCGTCAAAATTCTGGAACTCTTCCCCAGGTTTGCATCTGTTTCTCTAAGCTGGGGAGAAAAGAGTCCCATTAAAGGCAAAAGGCACATCTACTCCATTCTGTACAAAGGACAGGTATTTCTACCGTCATTTGAGTCAATCAACCTCAGGTTTAGCCCACAACAAAATCACATGTAAGGAAACCACTAAAGCTCTGAATTTTAAAAAATGTTTTGTCTGGTTTTTACTTATGTAAAGATGAAACCCACAAAACATAAGACATTGAGGCAACAAAAATGAACCATGAAGAAAAGCCAAAGCTTTACAAATAAAGGGCTGCAAGTAGAAGCTATATAAATCGGTATCCACAATTCCCACTGATGTGTGTATATGTATTGGTTATGTATATTAGCGAGGGCATCAAGGGATGAAGAGACAGCCATGCACTGTGTTCCTGATGCTCAGTGAAAAGAACAACTAACATATTTTTCTTCCACTGTAATTCAAAGACAGTCGTTTAAAGATAAAGCAAAAGTATAAAACAGTGTATTTTTATCAGTTCTATGTAAAAAAGCATGCATATATTGTCCCTCAAATAGAGAAGCTGTACTGACCTTACAGCAGCTACCCCTGGGAAGGATGCCCAAATACTTTGTGAACAGTATATAGTATCCACAAAAGGCACAGCTGTACAATACATATTTTTGCATGTAAGGATCACTTGCTCACTGACAATAGCATTTTTGTAGTTCATTAGGACACAGGAAACCTACATTTACGGCTAAACTTAATTAGCTGACTTGTTCTACAGCTCTCAAAAATTTTGCAAAATACGTGCAACTGAATAAAATTAAATCAGAGACATGAAAAGTTATTAATCAAATGAACTTCATATTAAAAAAGAGCAATTACGTCTATTGTTCTTTAAAAGGTATTAAAACCTCCCCTCTATTTTTGTGTTTATTAGTGTCCCACAGAAGGAAGTCCATTAATGAAGAAGTGTATAGGAAGAATTGAGTTACTTTCCTGTTGCCTCTTTTGCTACTGGTAGCTAGAGGACAGAAATCTTCGAACTTCTCAGAGATCTTGGAACCTGACATCAAAATCTACTATAAATGATAATGTAATGATTGCCAGTTATCAAATAGCAGGGATCACTGTTTCTAACATGCCCCAAAACACACCCGTGTGTACATACATAAAAATATTCTTCTCCTTATGACAGCTGAATATTTACCTCTTCATTATCAAATCAGATTGAAAGGGTTACCCGACTCATTGTGTTTTTAGTAAAGAAACTTTGTTGTAGAGGACAAAATGCATCTTGTTTTATAAATCCATCAAAACAGTAACATTGCCAAGAAAAGTGGCAGCCTTCCAATAACAAATCACCTTCACCATAACCAGTCACTATTGTATCTTGAATATATATGCACAGCACCAATATTTAAATGAGCTTATATTCTGAAGCCAAATATTGTAAATATTTGCTACCAGATTTAATGCTTATTACTGAAATCAGTACTTCCAGTCAATGACACTTAACATTTTTGCATAAATTCCCTCCTTGTTCTTGTAAAAGGTATTAAGGAAATACCAAGTAGAAGCTGGGACTGCATAACACCAACCAAGACTTGCTCTTATCAATGTCATATCCAGTAGGAAGGCTTGCGTTGACTCTTAGATCTCTGCAATTATGTGCCACGATGGAAAAAAGATGAGCATTATATTCCAGGGAGGCCATTCCCTCATTTTTTCCTGATCCATCCAGACAATTCAAGCTCCAGAAAAGCCGTTTAGCTCAGTTTGACACGAGTTACAGAAGAAAACCCGTCACAATAATTTTTAAAAGGTTCATTAAAAAGCCAAGTTCTTATCTATGCTAGAAGGGAATCTAAAGTACAATGTATGCTTCACATTGGTCTTTTATTATTCATAGAGATGCGTTTAACACTTGGGGCTTCTCCTCCCTTTTCACAGAAGAGAAGCTCTCTCCTTTTTACCGTTATATGTTTGATCCTAACTTTCCTCTCTTGCTGCAGGATTCTACCTGACAGCTAGAATCAGTACTGATAGTTAGGAAAGGGAGGATGAATCTTAGAGGTCTGACAAACTCCTCTAAGCAAGACGACCTCAAATTTTTATGGTAATAAAAAAAACCCAACAACAACAAATAACCCACAAAATAAGCAAACGAGATGTTAAAAAAGAAACAAACACATACACATATAGTTGGAAGATCTCCCAAGAGAACACTGAAAAAACACCTTTTCTTCCTGCATTGGCAGAAAAAAACAACACAAAGAGTTTCAAACTGTAAGTCTGGTTTTATTTAAAACTGAAATATCTAATGGTAGTTCCTCCATCATTTCTTTACCAATATCTGTGTGCTGCAGAAGCCAAAGAACTGGCAGCAAGCAAAGCTGTTAAATGGCACATGAGGGCATTTCTTCCTTTCACAGAACTGCTGTAGTGAAAACATTTTGAAATATTCTTTGATATTAGCAATGGTAAATCTACATGTTGTTTAAGAAAGTCTAAAAAAATAATTTTGAGAATAAAAATAAGAAAGGAAGGAAGACAAACAAGATGCTGATGTTGGGATCTTGTCTGCCTTAGACACATTTTAACTTGAGGTCTTCCTAAAAAATGTTGCATCTTTTAAAGTCCTGTATACTCCAGTTAACCTATCTGACTATTGTAGCAGAGCTTTTATCACATCTCTTTGGCTTAAAAAAAAAGTAGTTTACACATGTATTTTGCACTGCATACCATCTTCATCTATTCCAAATGATACTAGCTATGTCTGGCATTTTTCTTCATTCAAACATTTTACTCTGCAGACAGGAAAACTCGTACATGTACATTTAATCAAACTATAGAGACACTAACTTATTTACATTTTGCTCATAATAAAATCTTCCTATTTTTCACAACATTGAACTCCTAAGAACTGACCATCATATTCAAGTTATCGTATGGCTTTCAGAAGACAAGTTTATTCCCTGGTTGATTGGATAATAACTCCATGTATTCAATGTAAAGCTATTATGCATTGATAGGGTAACCTCTGTCCAGGTCTTTAAAAAGTCTCCAGCAAATGGAAAACTTGTCGGGTTATCCAAGATCATCCGTGACTGTACATCTGAGTACAGACACACCTGGGACGGGTCCGCTCATGTGTCTCCAATGGAGAACGCTTCTGAATTCCTTAAACAAATTTTTTTAAGTGGAATATTAAAAAAACGTATAATTTTAGATCTTCTATTTATGACAAGAGGTCTTTCACTGAACTATGATGAGATACGCCTTCCTAGAATACCCTTTATTTTTTTATCTTGCTCCTTGCAGCTTACAGGTTTTGCCATCAAAGAAATTTGCTTTTCAGGTGGAAAGCAAGGAAAAAGAAAGGTCATGCTACGAATTATGTGTACACAGTCATCAGAACTACACTCCCTCTTTCCTGAGGATTTTTAGGATCAGCGCAAAGGGCTACTCAATATTCATCTCCATTGCTCAGGTGTTGCTTGTCCAGCCAGAAGCAGAAAAGCATCTCAGACCCACCAGTCGCTAGGAATGTGAGGAGTGGAGATGAAGGAAGACACAAAGTTCCCTGAACAACACTTGGTAAATGCTCACAATCCTTAGTTAAATTTAAAGATTTAGTTACATTTAATGTTTTAAAGTAGCTAATGCCCAGGACTTCAGAAAGCAAACGGTAAAGCTGACAGAAAACGCCTCATTGAAGCTGTCATATGAGCTTTACCATCAGAGCTAAACAGGGAAAGAAACTCCTTGGGATGCATAAAGGAGTTTTCTTATGTGGCATTGGTCAGCTAGAGGTTTGCAAGAGGACTTTGCTTTGGCAAAATTGGACATTTGGGAAAGTCATAGGTGCAGTCACATCTGGTTCTGTGAGCAGAAACCAGAACCGGGGGGGCAAATTTCTCAGACTAAAGTTGAGAAAAGTTGTATGTGTTGGATGGGATGGACTTCTGGGCATCTTCATTAACTCGACAGAGTAGAAATGATGTCTGTGGAGGCTGCTCCAACAGCAGGTTTGGCAACTTCAGTGGGAGAGGCTTTGCAGGATCGGGCCCATAGGAGACACTTTTAAAGTGCTCCACTGCAGGTGGTGATTATATCTCATGAGAGCAGCTGATTTACATAAAACTGATCAATATGCTGGACTATTTTTGCATGCACGGAGAACTTGCCCAAAGCAAATAAAATCCGAGACCAGCAATTACTTATTATCAAACTTACCCTTTCCCGAGCACGCTGGATCTTCTCTCTGTCATGGCTGAGGTTTTCCAGCATCTCCTGTCCAATCTGCTCTGCATTAAAAAATCAAAATGTAAATCATGAAAAATATAGCTTGTGACTGTAAGGCCTCAAAATGCCAGGTTAGATTGTAACAACAGGATTTAATACGTGTGGTAGCCTAATCACTCTTCCTAACTGCAAAGAGGAAGACATCATTATACCAAACTTTAAGCTTTTCGAACAACATAAAAATGAAGAAGTAACAACCAAACCAGAAGCTGTTCCCCTGCAATCTCTTGAGGTTGTCTAGGCCCTGGGAACTGACACTGACCTTTGGTCTGTGGAACAAAGGTGAGAAGACTTCCAGACTTGCTCTGAGTGCTGGGTGTTCATACTTCCCACATGCTCCTTAACATCACAACTTGTCGCAGAAACAAAGTCAGGAAGCCTTTGCTAAAACACCCGTCATCCTTACACCTCTAAAGACACCAAGAAGTCATATTACAAAAAAAACCCCTTTCTCTGTGCCTCTCAGCTTTTACCATTGATGCTTAAATAAAAGCTATTTCAAGCTAAGCCCAGTTACTGGTGTCTATTTGCCCCACCACGGACTATTTCTGGCAAGCTTGGAGCTACACTCTAATGGATCTCCTGATGTTTTTAACAGCAGACATGTATTATACATTAATCTATTGTCATCACCATTTTTTTCCACAGGGGTTGTTTCCTTCCACAGTTTATGCTGAATCAAACATTGCAAAATTACAGTGGAGAGGCCTCAAGATACGATACAAAGACAACACGACACCAAAACTTTACTCTCCAAACAGCTTCAGTCAAATGCTCCTCTTACACTGAAATATTAGCAGCAAGTATAGAGAAGAGATTTTAATCTTAAAGCTCTACAGAAACACTAAGAAACCCTCGTTGTGTTTCCCTGAAGGCAAAAAATAAGTTAAATTGTTCCCATTTTACTGACAGGGAAACAGACCCCAGCAGCTGACGCAGCTGTAGCTGAAGCAGCCTCAGGACACACAGCACGTGTGACACAACCAGCACTTCTGTGCACGTCCAGTTAGGCTGCTTAGCTGGTTTGCCACAGATACACACCAAACTGAGTAGAACTACAACAACACGACTTATTTCTTTTTCATAATCTACAAAAATCATGCCTTGCTTTTTTTCTGGTGAATGAGTGGGATCTTAAAAAGTCATTATTTGAGAAGCCTCAAGAAAGTGAATCATTACAAAATCACCACTATGGCACTAGAGCAAAGATGACTATTCTTATATTTTTTTTAACAGATACAGTAAATTTCCAGGAAACAATCCAAAGTAGAATCACCTCAAACTTTAAAAACTTGAGACAAGCAATTTTTTTTCCCTAAATCCATTTAACACAAGGTATATACTCTGCCAGATGAAGTCTAAGGAAATTCATTACATATACATTTCTCTATCTGTTGCCAAGTACAGTACAAGTAAGATAAATATTTCCTCAGATATCTGACCACAAATTGACATCCTCATTATGCTATCTTGTCCCTCTTGGCTTGCTGCTCTTTACTTTTAGCTGTATATACAATGCCTCCCAAAGGTGAAATGTGGTAAGATATGTGGTTATTGAGTTTAAAAAGCTGTAAGGTGCAGTACAGCTATACAAAGGGTAGCCTAAGAAAGAGATTCAAGACAGAGCTTTGCTTATGTTTGCATGTCAAGGACTTGGGATGAAACTGTTCTGAGCTTATTCCTCATCAAAGCACTCAAAATACTAAAATGCACAAACAGATACATGGATTCAATGTAATCTGGAGAAGGAAAAAAAAAAAACCCACAAAAAAACCCATAACCAAAAACCAAAGCAAAACTCCTTAAAATAGAGAGGAAACAAAACCAACAAATTACTAACCAAGTAGAATGAGGTGGAAGGATAACAAATATTCTTGTTAAAAGTCACATGTATGTTTGCACAGACATAAGGAAGTGAGAGGAGCAGATTTTCCTTCAAAGGAATAGCTATGAAGTAAATGCCTAAATTGGCTTGGTATTTCACAAACAAAGCTCAAATATATGTTTATAGGAAACAGCTCTATTTTTATTACACCAATTTTAAGCAAGTTACTGTGGGGTTTTTTTTCATCTTTTTCCTGTCACTGGCAAGTTCACACTCTTAGCTTTTTATAATGATTGAGTTTATTTTCCAACCATCAATGTGACAGCAGCATCAACTGTAAGTGAGGGTAAAACACCGTCACTTTGACGAATAGTGTATTTTCCTCTCATTGTCGATGACTGAAGACATCAATAAATAAGGAAGGAGAGCATGTCAGCCAGAATATCACAGAATGAATTGTTGATATGACACTTAGGGATTAAACCTTCAGCCATGAAGTTCAACCTAGCAGAGGGGTCTGAGAACTGAGATAGTTGCGTTTCTTCCCAGCAGCCTCTGTAGATAAATAATTGGACGGATCATCAATTTTACAGGAGCAGCTTTACTCTACATGCACTTTAGTTGATGATCTTTGGCCTTTTTTAGGCTAAAATAACAACATAAGTTGAACAAAGAGACATAACGGAGGTAACATAATCTCACAATAAGTTTGCAAACATAAATTGACACCTTTATCCACAGATCCTCTTCATATCCTTGTTCTACTGAGCAAATTCACTGATGACAGTAAAACTTGATTTTTAGCTGGAAGGTCAAGACAGTCAAACAAAAATATTAATAAATAAAGACAGACTTATAAATTACAGGAAGACATGTCTCCTCACTTGCTTTGCAACTCAAGGTGCCCGGGACTGGGAAAAAAGTAACATTAGCCCACAGTACAGCTAATTACAAGCTTGATATCCTTGCTATCTGCTTGCTATAATATTTCAAGTTTTCCCACAACTCTAATGTTTTCCTGCCAGTTAAAACCTTCATCTGTGTGGCAGGTTCATGCTTTTAGTGCAGCAGTGCTGTATAGGTCTTTCCAGACTATTTATGATGCAAATAATTGACAATGCTACTACAGTTATGTGAAAAGATCAGGTGTATAAGATATACTGTAGTGCAGATGCATGAATTAAGACTGATACACAAACTGAAGGGTGTTGCATCTTGCCAGTAATGCTGTTATTACCACAGAATCTCAACAATGTCTAGTAGAGTGTAGCCACAAGTTCTACAACAGACTGCATGGTGCTGCCTCTTCTAACTGAAATTCCCAAAGAGATGCATAAAATTATGTTCTAAAATTACAGCTAAACTATGAGAAGCAGAAGGGTGAATGCATTTACATAATTGTTATCTGTGTACTGACAGAGGGTAGGAATAGTCAATATAGCAACTACCTCAGTCTTAAGCAATGCTGTGATAAATAGAAAAAAAATTTCTGAAAAACTACATAACTTAATATTAACAAGCATCAGCCTTAAAAGGTGGATGCTAAAATTCACAGCTCTAAATGTATTCTTATTTTGCCTTAAAGGTGTTTGAACAAGGTATGGGAAATCAGCCTCTTCAGTGCCAAACACTTTAATAACGCTGTGTTGTGGGTCCAACAAAAATGGTGCCTGCTTCTAGGAAACTGTGTTATGCAAAAAAAATTATAACATTTATTACCCTAAACCACTGAAACTAATTAGAAGAATGAAGATGCTTTCCCCAACTGAAGAAAAAACAAGACCTCCAAAAAACAACAAATGCAAACCAAATTTCCCCCTTCACATGTGCAAAAATTGGCACATGGTTTTCAAGTTTTCTATTAGATAAATCCAAAGGACAATGATCACTTCTAGTGATGCATTACACTCCTGAGTAGGCCCTTTGGAATTTGCCTGTAACCTAGATGTAGTATTTATTTGTATGTACGAATCATAATTATTTAATACATGTTCCACACAGCTTGATTTCTAATACCTCCACACATATCAAGGATGCAAAATAAGTTGTGCTTGACTGGTTTTTCTCTTTGCTTTTTTTTTTTTTGCCTCCAGCCATTAAGTATTTATTTACTTTATCAGCTAAACTGATTCTGAAAGAGCTTTTTCTAATCACTCAAGTCAATAATACTTTTTTCCTTAAGAATGACTGATGTATTTACTCAAGAGACAGGAATGATACGGACTGAGCCTCTCCAGGCTTTTGGATAAACAAACATGCATTTTTGTGAATTTTGACGACAAGAGTCCCCATTTTTCTTTTCATATGGAAAATAAAATAATCCAATACAGTTTATACAGCACTTTTCCTCTCAAAGTGTACCCTGTGTGTGTATATATACATATATATATATATATAAAAATATATTTCATAAAAGGCTGCAGATATCTTGATATGGTGTAAAATGTAAAAAAACCCCAAACCTTAAAAACAATGAAATCATGGAGAGGATGTCTGGAAATACGATTTGCCCCATCTCATCATATGTATAACGCGTGCATGTGATATGTGCAACCAGAGGTGGGAAAAGATGAACTAATTTACACTGGGAAAAGCAAAAGATCATGTCAAAAAATCAAGATGGCTGTTCCACAGAATCTTGACACAAAACACAAAACACATAAAAACACATAAACACAAAAGCGACTGTGTGTTGTGAGAGAAGGAACCAGAGCAGGAATGGAGAACTCTTCCCCACTGAGATCCTCAGCCTTGCTCCCGCTCTGAAGATGTAGCAAAAGCTTACAGAACTTTTTTGGAGAAGAACAATGCTCACACCGTTAGAAACTCAGTAAACATATTTAAGGCTAGGATACTTTATTTTTCAAAAATCCACTCCATTTTGGACAGGTTAAAAGTTTAAATTTTAGGAGACTAGCAGAGATAAATCATGAACAGCAGTTTCTGGAAAAAAAAAAAGCTAGAAGGCGTTAAATGCTAGCTGTTCTGAGGTGACAGCAAGCAGATTTACAAACCTGGAAAATATATGTTGCAGGAGTTAGAAGAACCGGGGGCTGAGGCAAATGCTTTATGCTTCTGACAGCAGAGAGTTAATAAAGAAAGTGATGACATATCTTTAAGTGTAGGGACACAGGTAAAAGTCCTATAAATTTACAAGCTCACAGTTGATATATATTTACATTGAACAGCCAATATAATTAGAGACAGGAGGATTTAGATCATTAAAGTTATTAAACGACAAGTACAGGTTAATACAGATAAATGAAGGATAATATAGTGGCTACAAGTCGATGGAGAGAAAATTTGTAGAGCATTAACAGAACAGTGAAACATGAGAGTTGGTGCTCAAATGCCTCAAGAATCTGCCACAGAGAAGTTAATCTGCACACTGTTAAGTGGTCACCTCGCAGAATAAAACAAAAATTAACTACATGCTATAGGGACCTGTTTTCCTCTTCGGCAGCAGCAAATGCCATACTGGTACAAAGAGTACGGGCAGTTGGCAGCATACACTAAGATATCCAGCACTTCCAGAGCTGTCAGAAGTTCAGTTGCAAGGGAGAATTAAAGAAGTTGCCCAGTCTTATTGTGAAAGCAAAAAACACCTAAAAATATATCCCAATCCTTCAAAGTTCAAAATGTCCACCAAACTTAAAACACAAACATTTTTCAAATGAAAAAGGTCCCCATAAGCTGTAACGGATGTTCATGAAATTATTTTCACAGGCTAACAGCAAAAGGGGTCCGTTGATCCTGAGGTCAGGGAAACCAGAAAGAAAAACATCCAGAACACCTAATCAGAATTCAGGTTTTGTGCTTTTTTCAAAATAAGGAAGAAAAGAGATTTGAGGAAGATGCCACATGCCTTTAAGAACAATCTGGGAGCATTTCATAACCAAAACCTCCCGTGGTCCAGGCCTACTCTGTCCTTCCCCAGGAAATAAAAAAAAGGTAGATGAATGAGAAGAAAATAGGAGAAAGAAAGGAAGAAGGATGATATGTGACAGACCCAGCAACTTCACCTCCAGTAGCCTTTTCTTCCTCTAAGGTTTCATACCTTTTCTAAAATCCTAACTTACATCAATCTGCTGGTATAAAACTACTCATTTCTCACTAGCTGATGTATTTTTTTCTGTCTACTCCCATCACCCATCTAGCTGAGCTCCCTCACTAACATCCTCACAGCAACATTCACAGGAGGTGGCAGACTTTGATTCTCCAGAGCGCTTGTCTACATTGAAGTCCAGCCATTGTTCTGGCCACACACCAGCTCGGCAACGCTCGCCCGCTCCAAATCCTCCCTTCGCATCTTCTTTCTTTCCTCCCTTTCTTCAAAAAAGTTGTAAGGCAAAAGAAATCCTTCCTTGGTGCATCAATAAGTAAACAGCTTGCTTTTCCCATTTCAGTCACTTATGTAAGTGAAGTTAGGAACCAACCCTCAGTATCTTCTTTTCCTACTAATTTAAGCGCTGTCAGGACTGAAGACGTTTCTGCTCACTCTGAGCTTGGTGCAGGGAACGGATGCTGCTTCTTTACAGTACTGACAATCTCCAGCTTTTCTGAAAGCGATTTAGCAAGGAGAGTATTAACAATCCTGATGGCGTCCAAATTAAGTTGCAGAAACATACCCTTTAAAACTTGAGCCACAAACCACCACTTAATTAAACCTGTGACTCCAAACAGCACCAAGATGACACAAGCAGCGATCTTTGGTTTTTCTAGCTAAGGCTGGATTCATAATCATAATTTAATCAAAAACGCTCCACCATGTACCAAGTCTGCTACAAACTCAGAGCAGTGTAAATAATTACTCTGGACCCTGTAGTACTGGTTATTTCAATGACTTAAAATGTGTAGGCAGAGAGTTGGCAAGTAAGACTCCAGCACTGGGCAGCTCAAGGCTCATAAAGTTGGCCCAAATAGTTGATTTACTCTTAAAGCAATAAATGCACTTCAAGACACAGAGTTGAGCACAAAATAGATGAGACAGACTATCAGCCAACCAGCAAACAGAAAACAAAGATGCAGGAGGTTTCCAAAAGAGAAGAAAACACTTTGAAGCACTGAAATATGTTTTAAAGTTGAGGTGTGGAGCAAGAGATTTTTTTCAAAATTATTTAACCACACAAACCCACAGCATATGACATTTAAACAGTAAAAAGATGACGAACAAAATCTGCTAGTCATATCTGTAAGCACTGGAATTTGTTTGTTTTGTTAACTGATTCCTCATGATCCATTTATGTAGCTAAAACTTATCAACAGGAACAAGGTTCTTTGCAATATCTCAGCCTCTGGGCACCAGAAAAACTATGAGAAGAGTATATCCTTCAACTGTTTGATTCTGAGAAATTTGCTCCTTGCAAATAGCAATATCAACAAATAGAAACAAAGCCAGAGCCAAATAAAATAACATTTGGGTTTGTTCAGGTTTCCCCTAACATCCTGATATACCATGTTTATCCAGAATCCGTAGACAGATTAGAAAGTCAGGAAAGCTGGCAACACAAGCAAAAAGTCCATGTTTGATCTTTAATACTTCCATGGAGCTAAAGGGTGTTTTAACCTTTCTTGCACTGTTCAGCAATTCATTTTAAATGTGAAGGGAACTATCTCCTGTTGTATTCACATTCATATCTAAACAACAAAAAATAGAAATAAAATAGCGCCCAAACATTAGAAAAATAAAACAAACCTAGAGGATGATTAATAAATAATGCTTAAAATCATTGACCAAAAAGTGTAGCAGGCTGTGCAAAAATAAAGCATTCTGAAAACAGTGTGTATATATATAAAAAACTTTCTTAAATATCAGAAAGCCCACAAAGCAGGTGAACAGCTCAGCAACCTCGAAGCTGGCTTCATGCAACTCATCCTTTGAATACGAATTAGCAATGGGTAATCGCAGCATATTTATGAGGCCTTTTGCCTGGTCCTTTTCTCCAGTGAATGCTGTATTATTCATTGCGTGTGCCCTGACCCCAGTGCGCTCCTGTTCTGACAAATCATACTTGATTAAGACAAATCTTTATTAGTTAGCTAGTCAACTTCCCCATTTATCATTTGCAAATCCCATTCTCCTTCTCGGGTACAGTAAAAGTAACTGAAACCATTTTTTCTCCATATAAAATGAAATGCTTGTTACAGAGAGTAAGTGCGAACAGAAGCCTAGAAGTCAGTAATAGACGATAAAAAAGGTTTAACAGGCATAAATTACAAATGTGGCAAAACTCTAACACAACGGCATACTTCAGATAGGCTGAGGAAACATTAATTAGCTCATCCTTTCAACGTTTCCCATTTCTTCACCAACTAAATCTCTCAAAATCTAAACACCATACAAAAGCACCGTATCACAAAGTTGGAGGCTGAAAGTACCAAGGTCTGAAAAAATAATAATAAAGAGAATGCTGAGGAAAGTTATTGTTCAAGGTTTCTACCAAAAAAATCTTTTAAAAGTTGATCTATAAAAGAAGACAAAATGAATTCAAAATTATTCACGAAGCTTTGCTTTCCCTTGAAAAAGTAGTATCTCTCCAAAGAGGTGCCAATTTGGAGAGGAAAAACCCCTTTCAAAACAATGTTAGTTTATTCGGCGGGTAACTTACAGCTAGAAAACTGTGTGATGTGTAATGCACACCAGGTTTGTCATGACAGTGGTTTTGCTTGCAGAGAAGGATGTTTCTGCTATTAGGACTCTGGATCTGAAGCGGCTACTTGGAGACAGAGGGACAAGAGCAGAGGGGACAGTCCGTAGCTTATCGGTCTGGCTGCAGTTCATCTCTAGGAAATTCTCACTTAGCTATATTTTCATTTGGTGATGAAGTTTAGTACTTTGCATATTTTATTACATTTGGAATCTTGGTTTTATACATATTTATACCCACCAATTTGAATCTGTGTTCATTTGAAATATACAGTAATTTAAAAACCTGCACCTAAAGGACAAAACGTCAACAGAACCATCTCTGAGCTGCTTATACAGCACACTTCTTACAGACTGCTGTCCTCCTCCACTCATACCTTCCCATCTCAAGCCACTTTTCCTTCATTTATATTTTTATTTTTACCCTGCATGACCAATGCATCTATGGATTCTGCTCCTTTTTCACACATATGAGCTAAATGCTAGTTATTTCCACCTGCAATGCTGCCTTCGATTACACACAGAGTAGTGCCGAGAAAACTACTACCTCAATAAACCCACAGCAAGGGTACAGAAGGAACAATGAAAAACACCTGATGGCCTGACAAATAATTGTTATCAGGAGGCATACAAGAAGGAAAGAATCCAGACTGATTTTAAAATCCAGGCTGAGTTTGCAGGGCTATGTGTGTTAAAAAAGGCGTTTGCTCTTGTACTTGTCAAACAAAGATATTTCTTCTGGAAATTGTTGAGCTGGAAATAAAGACTTTCCCATAATACATTTTTTACAGCGCTCCTCAGAGAAGAAGAATATTTTAAGGATCAAGTTAAACTCTTCAGATGGTGTTTAAGAGCTAAACTTACATGGGGCCTCCATGTAGACACGATTTGTTTCTAAGGCACCTTTGCAAGGAAAAAATGCTGCAAAAAGCGATTTTTCAGTAAGCATCTAAGAAGACAAGTGTGATTTCTTCTGATGGAGGAATCTGGCAACACCGATGCTTTTGGCATCTCTGTATTAGAGGACCTCTACTTAGAGGACCAACATGAGCGAAGCATTATACCCAGTAGCTGCTCGCGTGACACGGTGAAGAGACAAATATCTGGATTTTCTGTCATGCCCAAAGAGCAAAAACACAGAGGGAGCAAAATCAGATCTGGGGATGGACCAGGACTCCTGGGCTCTGTATTTGCAATGAAAGATGTGCCACCTACGGGCAGGCAACATCCAGCCAGACGTCCTCTGGTGGCACGTACCTGTGCCCACAGCCGTCTTCACATTTTATTGGTGTTTTGGACGTCAGTAAAAAAATAAACAAATTGATCTTTCAGAAATTTCTTCCAGCAGTCTGTAACATTGCAAGACAGGGATTAGAGAGAACACAATTTTATTAGTGGCTCAGCCACTACTGTACACTGGGTAAATATTTGCACCTGTTTCCCCATTTCTAAAATGGGTATGAAGGAATCCACACTGGCAGAACACAATATCTATCATTAAAATAATTGTATTCCTCTGGAAGGCATTCAGATACTGCACTTACCTTCTTATAGATTTCATTATAAGAACTAGTTTGAATATAATTTTAGCTGAAATGGAGAAAATATTTTTAAAATGAAATCTGGACCAGCACACTCTCCTCAACTACAGGACATTATGTTTAATCTCATAAAGGAATTCCAAATTATTTGAGCACCAAAATATAATTATCCCATGATCTACTGAATTGGTAAATTATTGCAGGATGACATTTTAATGCAAGCACCCAGTTTACAAACATAACTTTGCTGGAAATTCTCAAGAAGTGTTAAACCGATGTCAGTGCCTCAGTAATTTCGCAGTTTAAAAACAGTTAGAAATGTAATGACTACACTGCACTTGATTAAAGCATTTACAGCTCTAATCAAAAACTGACAGCAAGATCAAAGATGTTAACTTAAATCTCTCTTCTAATTATGTTTAAAATGCCACACCTCAGGCCTGTCTCTCCTCTTCTTTTTCAAACCAAATTCTGCTTAAGAAAGATCTAACACTTCTTAACAGTTCATTATCCAATAAAACTATTCAAAGCTTAAAAGCAATCTACACAATTAGTCAGGACCTCAGGGAGTCCACCGGTAGTCTTTATTACAGGGCTTCATATTAAAACACCTTAATTATATTTGTCAAATGGATTTCATTAAAACCCATCGCCACTTTAATTTTCATATTTTGACAGTGCTGGCATAGCATTATTACCACCTGCCAAGCTACGAACTACAACAAAATTATCAAATTCCTTCAAATACTAAGCGGTTTCTTTTTGTACCTGACCAATGATTTTCCTCTTTTTGGTGAATGCACCATAATTAAGAGGAATAATTAAAATTCCATATGCAAGCAGCACATATGCAAGCTAAACATACAGTGTATTCTTTGCAGGTGTGTAAATAAGAACCTATATGGATACCTGGTTGCCAGGAGCACACAACACAAAGGTAGGACACATATACTGAAGTGCTTCTGAATAATAAAGCCAAGACATCAAACAGAATGCACTATTATTTAATCAAATGACAACCATGATGACTTGAAAGCAGAGGATATTTTAACTTCTACTCATTATAATGTCATTTCGACACAACAGATCTGGGGATTATGACCATATACTGTAACCACAGGCTTATTTTAGATATAATCCATTGAGGTCCCACTTGACTTTAGACAATCACACTGGAATATAATTAATATAATTCATCCAATCTACATACAGTCAGTACTGTGACAAGAGCTTCTGATATTTATGATACATTTCCAATGTAGGACATATCAGTTGTTTGGTGGGGTTTTTGTTGTTGTTTTTTCTTTTCTATTTTTCTTAATTCTCAACACCACAGCAATTAACGGTTTTAGATAATAGCCAATAATATAAAATCTAGTTACCAGCATCTGTCATGCAACACAGCTTGGGCTGTTAACATCATGTGGGACACAGCAAAAAATTCTTTCCTCTTTTTTGTTACCCAAAATACTATATAGAAAATTGAAACAGCAATTTACCAGTGTTGTGCTTATATTTACTGAGCTAAATTCAAGCCTGATTAACTCCATGTTCTTCGGTGAACATGTGTATGAGATGACTTTGGCCCACAACAGATAGAACAATGGCATGCAGATTGCAATGGGGAAAAGAACAGAGAATTTTCCCTTCTTTCATATAATCATAGCAAGAAATGAGAAATGAAGAGGTTTCTGCCATATGTCTAACACACTCCACTGCTTTGTACAAAGGTCTCAAGAGTAATGATCTCCGTGTGTTATGAATATTTTAAGACTTATTAAATGTTCTTGGATTATTGTGGGTAAAACTATGGGATTTTAAAGAACCAGTTTAAATGACAAATATTATTCCTACTTAAGGAAAAAGAAAAAAATCAATAACTTTTTAATGTTTTATCAAGGAGGAAATCCTTGGCCTCTTTCACATCGTATCACAAGTTCTAGGAAAGGAATTCCCAAAGACATGCTGGGTTTTATTTCATTGCTATTTTACATATGTTATTGTTTTAATTGCTTTTGAATTAAAAAAAAAAAAAAAAGAGCACTTGTAAGCAAGAGACTATGAACTGACCGCAGATCTTGTTTGATTTTTGGCAAGTGACTTTATTTATTTTATCCTATTTATCCATAAAAAGGGGGTAAAGAATGTTTCTACTAGAATTCCAATAAAGGAAGCAAGTGCCCACATACAGCTTCAGTTATCAGAACATCTTACAGTAAATAATCAGAGTTTTCATGTGCCTACCATTCGGCTTCAAACTATCACACCAACCTTGGGTGCATGTGGGAATTCCTCTTAGAAACCCACTACCCCAGTGACAATGCTGGAGATAAGTGGTGTTTTGAAAACAATCTCACCCCAAAGCAGAGCGTTGGCTTCCTTCTCCTGGCCCTGCGAGAGCCAGCTCCTCTGCCTAACGCCAGGATGGATGGAGGGACAGGGAAGCTTCCCAGATGAGGAGCTGGTGGATGATGAATGCCCACGTGTGACTTTGACGCAACTGGTCGTGTTTTCCCTCTCGAAATCTGCTCCTCCCTTTGCAACCAGGCTCCTGCCTTCTCTGTGAGGGCTGCGTAGGGCTCCGGTTTGGGTTCCCTTCCTCCCCACAGATCTGCAGTTGATTTATGCCTGGATAATCTCATGCACAAACACAGCTACTTTTTAATAAGTGACAGATTTCCCTCTCTGCTGCATTTCCTCTCCCACCTCTCCCATCGCTTCGCCTTCAAGTCAAATTCAACACAACACAGAAGTTCCTTGTCCCTCCAACGTGTCTCCACTCCGTCTATTCTCATGACATGCAACATGATCATCGTCTTTTCCATCCAGCCTCAACATATTTTTTTACTCAGCTCTCTTTTTTCAGTCCTCTTTTTGGGCAAGCTATCCTCTTCTTTCAATGTGACATCGATCAGAAACAGCCTGGTCCCATCCAATCCCTTTCCTAAAACTCTATTCAACGCTCTCACCCTTTTTTCATCTTGTTACATCCTTTAGTCTAGCCTTGACAAAAATCTATGTACCACCTACAGAAATGCAGAACACTGCTACAAACACCATTTTTTTAGCATCATATTGGTCTTATTCTTTCTAGTTATGTCATTGCCTCTTCCAATTTCAGCGCATTAAACAAGAGTTACATTTCTTCCATAGCGAATCTCTTCATGGCTGACTTCTCCCATTTGCTATCAGTATATATCTTTTAACAGCTCAGGTATCACTCACTTGTTACGTTCTTACTCAAGAATTTCTGCACTTTCTCCCATGCTGCCATGACTGAGAGGAGTTGAGCATGAACAACTCATCACCTCACCATGCTCCTGCAAGCTCTGATCTGGCTTCTCGTGTCCATCGATACACCACGCAATCATGATGTCTTTTGAAGTCCATGGAAACCTCAGCCACAACCACGAACCTTCATGTTAGATGGATTTCTAAATGTCTAGTCCAAGAATGGATAAGTAATAGCACCAAAACTGGCAAGCACATGTGTGTATCATCCATGAAGGAGGAGGGTACTGCAAGGAACAAGTTATCAGCACTTGTCCTCACTGTTGCAGGGCAGGTGTGCCACAGGGATTTGTGATGTACACTGTGTTACAGTCAGATTTTACCTTCCCTAAACAAACTCTACCTCCCACAAGCTATCAGCAAATAGAATGTAAATCCTGTTGTCATGAGTGAATAATTTATTAAATTGACACTATTACTAATAATTACGGAAAATGTGCCTGCTTTTCCCTCTTGACAAACAGGAAGCCAGCCACATTTCCCATATCAGCAACGACACACAGGAACAATTCAAAGTGATACTCATTCCTGGCTGGCACGTATTCTTTATCATTTGAAGTTTATTTGATACAAATGAGGGTCTACAGAACCCTGCTGACATGAAGTCACAAAGAGCATATATATTTATGAATACTGCATTTACTGCACTTTGTATGCAATGTTTGTTAGGTCTTGGTGCTGAAATCACAGCTCTGAATGTGTCTTGAAGATGTTAAGGATGCGTTGCGAGCTTTGGCTTTCTCTGCCCCCACCTCCAAACCAAAACAAACCACCACCACAGCCTTCATGGCTTTAATTATTAAGATTATATTTTCTGTTTTATCTTAAATCCCATAATGGTGGCAATGAGCTATTTTGCCCCTTCTTTTTTTCTTTCTTTTTTTTTGGTAATAGTATACACTATTAATGTAGGAAGGAAATGTGGAGACTGAACAATCCAGCTGGATTAGACATTTATGAAACTATTGCCAACAGTGAGCTGTCAAAGCCAGCAATCAAATGTAACCCTGGCAAAGAAGAATGGAGACTGCTGTGATGAGATTTACTTAGAAGAAACTTTCAAATAGTGCTTTTATGTCCTGATTCTCCTCCCTTGCACCTGTTTTATACCTGCTTGTTGCCCCTCCTTCCTTGATGTTACATCTGGGTTACAGTCGTGTGGCAGGAATACTTGCTCTGTTCTAGAATCAACTGTTGAATTTCGACAGCCTCAATGCAAAACACCTGGACAAATAATTATTGTTTTCCTTCCAAATCTTAAAATCTATGAAAATGTGGAGTAGCTATTAATACAGAGATCTCTGCAATATTCCCAGGAGTAAAAAGTCTTATTAACATTTTATTTTCAGTTCAGAAGCTGCCAAAAGAACGATGTAACTAACTTAAAGCCATACAAAGGCAGAAGTAAGGGTAAGACTTCACTACTTCTGACCTTAATCCTACTTTTCTTCAAGTCCATCCCTTGTGCTTTATATCCCAGCTTTCATTGGAAAACTGTTCATTAAACATCAAGAAAACCTGGCAACAAGCACTATTAAAATCAAATGACATCAGATGATATTTTGCTATGGCAAGGGAAAGGAAAACAAGACAAAAGTTAAGGAACTGACTGGAATACATTAATGAGCAAAACAATGTAGGAAGAGAAATCTGGCATATTGAAGAACGGGATCTCAAACAACCAGTAAGAAAAAAAGAGACTCTAAGCCTAATACGTAATACAGCAGCAAGATCTTTACATTGTACAAAAAAAAGGTCTTTCTGGATTAAAAGAGGAATGGCAACAGAACAACGGGGTAACATTTGCATTTTGGCCACATCTATTCCACAGGCTACCAATGCTTCTAGGAATCTTTCCCGCTATAAAGTGAAAGTAATGCTCCTTAATTATTTTCTAGCAAAGTTACAAAGATTTTTTGATTAATACCCATTTTAAAACTTTTAAGAACTCTCTGATTCCTGTAGAGTTCAAATTTTAGTGCAACAAACAAGGAAAAAATGGGATTCTAATACTGTGCAATTTGCGTGATATGTGTATGTTTTCCCGTGAACAGAAAATCAACTTTAGATTGTGACAATAGGAGCCACAGAAACCATAGTAGATCAATATACCGGAAAAACTTACAAATAATCAGCTGAATAGCTTAATTTCACAATTTGGGATTTGAAAAGTCAGTGCCACCTTAAATTTTAACTAGAAGAGAAAATTTATAGAATACTGGATGCTTTCCCTCATTTAATTTGAATCAGCCATTACAGTTAACAACCTTCCCACTCCATACAAATAAATAAAGAATGCTGTATCCATTCTAATTTAAAAACTCTTATCTTCATTAAAAACATAGTTTAGTCAGAAGTTCCATCTATTATGTGCTGTAATGATTTAATAGTGTCAATTAGATCTATAGTATTCCTAGAAATAGAGGAGTTGCAGCTGGAGCTCTGCAGACCAGTCAAACAGTTTCCACAGGATATTCAGGGCCTGCACCACTCTATTCTGGTTAGAAGATTAAATTGTTAAGGAGAAAACAAGCAGGATTTCAAAACAAGTATTCCAATATGACAAATAACTCTTCCTCCCAGGCTTTGCTTTTGTAGAAAAGAGACGTATTTCACTCTCCTATTCTGTAAGTGGCTGGAAATGCTCTGCATATTTTAATAATGACATCAAATAACTTTCTAATTCAAGATACTTTAGCCAGCAATGTGTCCTAGAGAGAGACAATGCATGAACCCTTTAAAGTATCTACAATACAGAATATGTTCCTTGATAATGTCATTAAGCCATGATGACACGTAGCAAGCAATTGCTGGCAAAGGTCAATAACCTGATCCATTTATACAACGAATGCCTGTTAAAACAGTGTTTAAAGAACAATCAAATGATTGATGACCATAAGCTCTATGTTGGCCACGATGTGCAGCATGCACATGCAGTGTGTTCTGCAAGCACTACACGTACCTCTAATGCTATGGGGTGGGCGGGGGGAAAGCTGTGTTCTGCCAAAAAGCAAACCAAAATGTTTAGACAAAAATGTTGACAACAGTAATTGGGTAAACAGAGGTCTGAAGATGGAGTTGTTAGCGCTGGGCAGTAAAAAAGGCACTGCGTCTGATGCAACTGAACACAGCTCAGTTTGAAAATAAGGTGCCCCGGGCAAGACAGAGTGCAAGCATCCTCTGAGCTCCATGTCACAGTCTGTGGGGAAAGAAAAAGTGACCACCCCATACACCTCTACCACTGATTTTAAAAATTGTTCCTTCATTTTTAATTCAAACTGATGCATTAAAATGCAGTTTTGTTTGATGCACATTTGTATCTTGCCACCTCAAAAGCCGTTGTCAAAATTCACAGGTCCCATTTGTTGTGTTGTTTAAAAAAAGGGGGAGGGGGATCATTTCCAAAATATTTTTGTTGTTTTAATCTGCCAGCAACCATCATTCTATCAACAGAGTGCTGCACACTTCTTACAGTTTAACCCCTTTTCTAAAGAGTAATTAACCTAACAGCTTCTTGCAAGTCATTTTTCTATCTCATCAGAAAAGCACGGTGACCTGTATGTTCAGTAGGAAGGGAACGCTTCCCAAAATTGTCATCTGCTCCCTTCACAGAATTAATTATCTCATTCTGAAGTGACCACATTCCACTTTTTGCAAACAAGAGCGATCTTGAAAAATCATCAAAAGATATATATGATCATAGAAATCATAAAATAAATATGATCCATTGAAAGCATTTTATATTCTATAACTGTAATGGTTGTGGCTTTCACGAGATAAACACGCTGGGACCACATTGTGCTGCTGATGTGTACCCTTCAATTAAAGCGCATTTCTGCACACAAGCCAGTTCCTCATGGAGGTGTTGATTATAAGTGGCATTCATCAGAATCAATGGTATAAAAATAAGCTCCCTGCCATTTTGCTGTATCCATAAACAGGTGTGGCCTGAGCTTTATTAGGTGCCCAGACAAAAAGACATGCAGGGACTATATCTCAGCATGAGTCACAAAGCAAAATTACAGTCCTGTGCTGCAGTCAGGAGACTTCCTAAAATATGTTTCCCAAGCCAGGGGCAGCAGTCAGTGTGGTTGGTTTGTGCAGTCGGGAACTGGATCCACCCCTTCCCAGGCCCCGCAGGATCCCTTCTGCATTGGGGTACAGCAATCAGACACCTTCCTAACTCGATTTAAGAAAAGAAAGTATTCTATGCTGCAAAGCATTTCCACAACTGTTCTTAGAGCTCCACCTTTCATATAGAACCACAGAGCTTCTGCATGGCATGGCAAGCAGAGTTATACTGGGATTATATTTAAGAACCATTCATCTGAAGAGTCATCACTTCTTGCCCAGCAATCCCCCATCAGTCACAAACACATTGAAAAAAAGCACAAAACGGTTAAAGCAACAGTGAGGGACACACTGATTACTTTCCCATCTCATCCCCGGCAATGATGGAACTTCAGTCTGCTCCTTAACAAACATGTGCCGAACTACTGATAAAAAAGGAAGACAAGTACTTCTTGAAATTTTGAAAGCTAACACCAATTGGCCTACTAAAGAAATCTACTCAGTTCCCATCCTGCTTGGCTCTGTTGTTGAATCCTCCTCTGCTTACATCATTTCAACCACACACACCAGAAAAGATATTTCATCACTAGGCTGTACAGGCACATCGCACTTTTCACTCCAAGTGCCCAAAGATCTTTCCGTGAGCCAACCTGCTTCCCAAGTCCCTCTCCATTAGAAAACAGATTTATATCTTCCATCTTGCTCTGTGAAAGAGATCAAAGTATTGCCCGTTTTCCATGATACCATCTCATTTCTTCCTTTCCCCTGTTGTTCCCCTGTCAGGCTCCTCCCACCACCTCCTCCTGTGTTGCCTCTGTCTTGTCAACCATCACGTGAATGCAACACCGGAGCTTGATGGTATCATTATGAACTGACAAAACCAAAACCTCATCATTTACAGACAGGGAATGGAGACACGGGAAGGTTATGGTTCTTGTGTAAGTCAGAAAAAACTAGTGACAAACGTAACTCTCCTGATTTCCAGTTTCTGAGGATATCACCTACCATAAGGCTTCTGTGAATCTTTAATTTTTAATTTCTGTGAAGAGGAGGCAGTCTCTTTTGCAATGTCATTGCTTCCTTTTCCTCTCTTCACATTCTCACCACCAAATCAGAACAAAACCTGTCTTCTCCATCAGGGCATCTAAAATGCCGCAGATCATTTGAATGTTGGCAGAATTCTACACATGAAAATAAAACATTGGAACATTTAGCTTTTCATTATCACATGTTCATGAGGGGGGAAAAAACCCATCATTTTCAGGTGGTAGGACCCCTCCATTCCACATTCTTCTAAGATGTTGAAAGAAGTGAGGTTTTCCTTTTCTGGTGTTTTTGGTATAGAAACCAGTATCTTTGAATTTTGTTTCTTTGGGGAGGGAGAGTGAGCCCGAGCTGGGCACCCAGAGCTATGGGAGCTGGAGCTTAATACAGAGACACAGACCAAGAACATCTCAGCGACTTGCAGTGAAGGTAAGCTTTCTATGGGAGGATGTGCGTAGATAACTCTTACCTTGTCTCTGCATTAAAAAGCACTACAATTTGTTGGGTTTGCTGCTTTTTTCTTCCCCCCCCCTCTTTTTGGCCTAGGGAAAAATCCACCTTCACTTTATTAATAGCGAATTCAAATGGTTTTCTGCTGCAATTTAACATTTTTTTTTCCCCTGCACAGAGACAAGATGTTCTTCTCTCTTCAACCCCTCAACATATTTGTTCTGCATTATTTTTTCATTCACAGTTATCCCGGAGGCTCTCAATGTTTAAATCGCTCCCTCCCTCCCATGTAGAGCTGTGCACTAATATCGATCAACTTAGGCTGGAAGTTACTATGAGGCGTTTTTCAATAATCAGCCTAGCTGTTCAGAGAGTGTCTTGAATATAACCCTTAGGTAAACAGCAAAATACACAAGGAACTTTCCTTCAGCAAGCACATCTTTGCAGTCTCAAGGATGGCTGCTCATGCTCCACCAGACAAAGAACTTGATTCTGACTTTCTACTCTGCAGGTTAGAGATGAAGCAGCATCAGCTAATGGTGTCTTTATTTTTATGCATAGAATTGAAGTTTCTTAGGGCACCTGTATATTTAATAATCTCATAGTCACATGCCCTTCAAATAAAGGGTCAGACAGTAAATAAGCTCTTAATGAGTATCAACTGACTTTTTAATAAAAAAAATAATCACAGACAAAATGCCACTCTTTTAAGAAGACAACGTTACAGCTGTACAAGAATTTTAAGTATTGGCTGCGTAAAGCACCTTTATCAGTGAATTACAGTGAATAGGAACTCTCTCCTGGCTGCGGGCAGAGGAAGAAGAAAATAATTTCAAGCTAAACTATTAAAAATAAATCATAGGAAAGGGATGATACATGCATACCTTATGTCAAGTAATATCCACACTTAGAGAGAGATGAGTAAGCTACTCTGAATTATTAGGTTTTCACTTAATTCATCCCTGACTTAAAATGCCAGGTTTATTCTATTTTTACATTGCCTCATTAATCAAAAATGGGAGGGACAAGTGATTGGAATTAAATACTTGAAATCATTCTCTGGTTACTTCACATAGTACTTAATCCTAAAATGAAAAATAGAGGGTGTTTTAATTTACTCTTAACTGTGAAGCATCACATTGTGCTATATTGTTTTTATAGCTCTGAGGGATCCTTAAAAGAAAAGTTTGTGTAAACTAAAACGGCAAAAAAAGTCCGATGTAAAAATAGTCCTCAGTCATTGCTTTGCACACTGTAAAACCAGTGATGTTCACACCCACCAGTGGGCGAAAGATAAACACCATAAAAGTAAATAACACTCTGAAATAGCTGGCTCCTATGAATCCTGGAGACAGCACAAACTGTTTTGTTGTTTTAAAAAAAGGTTATGCATAAGCAAATCCACATGACTTTAATGATCATTTCTGAAAGTGTTTTTCAGGTCAACATCTCTGCTCAGGAGCCCGAGCAAAGCCCAGGGGGTGCAGCTGTTGGCTGGGCCCTGCTGGCACCAGCCTCCTCATGGCTTTGCTTTCGTGTTGGATCTGTCAGCACAGCTCGGGCTGGTTCCTCGCCAAGGGCTGAGATGGTCCGTGGTAGGCAGGAAGCAAAAATGAAGGAGAGTGTGGGTCGGCAGCATTTAGATGCTAAAGCTTTGGGGAAGGCCCACGTGCTCGGTGCTGAGACGCACCCAGGGACAGTCAGAACGCCGGGACGCGCTAAATTCAGTGCTCTCTGCATCCGACAGATGGTTGAGGAGTGCAGCAGATGCTTTTCTATCTCCTCACATGGCATCACCTTAACCATCGAGAATAAACAGGGTTAGAGTAATTCAAGAAGACTCTTGTACGACGGCAAATGCAATTCACTGCAGGTAAACGCTGGATAAAAATCGTAAGACAAAAGATTCCAAAAGAAAACCAAGACATTAGGGGAAAGTGTTCAGAGGCATAATGATTGAAGAGAGATTTAAGTGTCCCTCCTGGGTTATGAAAGTCTTAAGCAAATGGATAACTGCAGTGGGAAAATAATGCCACATGGTGAGCTACATGCCTAGAGGATATAAAGCTAAAATTCTGGTTCTGACTGGTGAATGAGGCTGACTGGAAGCCTTACCTATAGCATTGCATTGTCTTGATGCACATAAATTCATATTTCCTAGTAAACTGAGAAGAGAGAAAGAGAGAGAGGGGACCATCTGAAACACGAGGACCACGTTTTGCAGCCTGCTGCAGCCAGCTCCGTACCACACTGAAGCCGCAGGTCACCACCACATTGCTGCGATTTCCCATTTCTGGCCACATTTTGTGAGAATGCAGATGGGATTGCAAAAGAGAAGTCACAGCGAGGATCTCCACAGGGTCATTCAGATGCCTTTGCTGTGAACGTATGCTACATGCTCAAGGGCAAGTGCTCAAATCTTTCATAAGATAGATTAAAAATATTCAAAAGGTTGAAGGGAGCTGGTAGACAGAAAGGACAAACAGGCCGTGCTTATAATACTCCCATACAGTATAGCTTTTTTTATCCTTAAAAACAAAACAAAACAAAAAACATCAACCAACCAAAGATGGAAATCTATCTAATGACCTGCTTATGACAGATCTTCAATTATGGGAGGTAATGTGCATGTTTTATGCTTTGAGACAGCAAGCAAAACAAACAAGAATATAACATCACCAATGTGTCCTGCAAGCTAGGAAGCATACAGGATAATCTGCAAAAGGTGAAAACTCCATGGTAAATACAAATTATAATACTCAACTCTTTAAAACAGTGTCTCTTCAAATTATTTCAGGACATGGTTATTATAAAGCAGGTTCACCACAATTTTACCCTTCAGAATAACTTCAGCACAGTCCCTTGTGGAGCTGCAGCCAGAGCTTCCTCTGAGCTTGGTTTGCTTAGGTTGGTTTGCTTAGGCTGAAGACTGTCTCCATGCCATCCTGCAGCCCCCAGCAAACGGGAGGTAGGATTCAGGGAGACGTGCTGGCTCAAAGTACTCACTCATCACCTGTACAGATTCATTTGTTCAGACATGCTGTGTAGAAACTTAAGTCAGGCAGAAAGGGGCATAAGGTCTGATTCAGCACTTTACATGAGTAAGATCTTTGCCGTGTCCCAAGTGTTGTGTATTAAAAATTAACTTCAATTTCCTCTACGGCCAATCTCAAATTAAGAGTGAAAAAGGTAAGAATTTTCAAAAAGGATTGAAACCTCACACTTCTGCAGGATCTTTGCCAGATTTCTGTACAACCAGAGAGGGATTTAGGGCAGGAAAGACAGTTCTAAGACCATTCCCCAAGGAAATTTCTCAAAATCAAAATGCAGCCTTAAGTTACAAAAAATTAATTTTGATTTCAACCGGTGCAAAATTTGAAGCTAGAAATGTGCAATCTGTTCGACTCTTGTTTAAATTTATTTAAGTAATTTATTAAATTAAAAATTTAGTCTGTATTTAAGGTAGACCATGAACCACAGCTTGGCACAACATTTTGCAACAGGGGTCTGAGCCCTGAATTCTCGAACTAAACTAAGTCAACCTAAGAAGGGAACTCAGTGGGTGTCAGGGCACCTGTGTTACGGAACAGCATCCTTACTGTTCCCTCGACTTGTTTTTTCTTCGTCAATCAACTGTAGGTCCTAAGGGTGACTGGAAGAACGTGTCAAGGCTCTTTTCTCAGCACATCACCGACTGGCACAGAGAATCCTGTCGATTCACCTCACACAGTGTCCTGGGTAGTTCCCCCCACCCTCCTGCACAACCAAGACCAACAGCTACAGGCTGCGAGTTTTCCTCCTGGACCAGAGCTTTGACACGAACCCACCCCACATCCTTGCAAGGTTTGCACACCAGGTTCCATCCTGCCGTCACCCCGGCTGATGTGGCCTCTGCTCACATCACTGACGAACATCTGGCCTCAGCTGCTGGGCTTTGGGGAATATCGGGTTCCTGTTACAAAGGTTCGCTGTGAGAATGTTTCTACAATCTCCACCTCTATCTGCTCTGCCCTAAAATCTGTTTCTCACTATCACTTCTGCAAAACACAAATTTTAGAGAGATATATATATATATATAATTATTATTTTTTAAACCACTAGAAGGAATCCCCTACTGCCTACACAATAAAGTCAGTCAGAGGCAAAGTTCTTTCTCACAGATCTTATCCCTCTAAGCCATCAGACTGACTAAACCACTATCCTTTGATCAATAGGCAGCTAAGTGGGAATTTTCAAAATAACCTTTAAGCAAAATAAAGTTGCCTCTTTAATACACACAGGTCTTACTCCCCCAAACTAGAAGAGAGGTGGGATTTCTTTTTTTTTTTCTGTATTTTTGTTCGAAACTTGTTCAGTCTGGACTGAAGATAGATTCCATCCAGGGAGAATAAGAGCTGAGAATTAGAGAGTATTTACTACCACTGAATATGATGATTGTATCAAAGACAAAGTGAAGTGGCCAACTGTGAGAAATCATGAACCATACACTAAATATCACCATTTGTTTATGGTTAAATGTATATAAAAAAGAGTGGATAATTAATATTCTGCAAATGTAAATGCATTCTTTTTTTTAATTAAAGGGATGTGAATAAAAACAGTGGTTTCACCTGCAGCATAAATGGTGAGGGATCCTTTGAGCTCCATTTTAAACTGTCCATGCCAGGACTCAAACACTTAGCCACAAAGCAGTTTTGTGTGTGAAACTCAATTTGGGCGTCGGACTTCTGAGATCCTATTAGAGCAATCACCAAGTGTTAAAAAGACAAAACATCTTTTCAGAGACCACTGCCAGACAGCAAAGAAAATGACTCTTTAATAAAATCGGATCAATTTTCCAGCTAACCTGCCCCAAGTGGAAACAACATAAGACAGGTTCCCAGAGAGTCGGCATTAATGATGGGCCCATGCAATGAATATCATATGCTTCCATGGACATAACAAAATTGCCTGGGGCAACGTTCATATGAGGGCTGGATTGCAAGTTGTCTGTCTTGCTTCTTCCCCCTTCCCTAAGCTAACTCCTAGGCTTTTTTTTTTTTTTTTTTTTTTTAAAAAAAAAAAATAAATAAAAAGAGGTAAGATTTCTCACTGTGCTTAACTGTGGTAGAGAGTAGGTGTTTAACTGTATTATGGAAGAAATAACTGACTTACTCAGAGCAATTGAGACACTTAAGAGAGCTAGGTTTGGTTCCCGGCTCTGCACAATGTGCAACCTGACAACCGTGAGGTTACTGGGTTGTTTTTACGTGATCTTTAGCACCCCACTCTGCTGCACTCCGAGCAAACATCAAGCTCATGTCAGTCAGACATTTCAGAGCCCTCCTTACACCCTTTCACACTCTCCTGGACTCAGGAGGTTGGGCTTCAACACTGTACAGACTATCATTATCCTATTTTCTACATGAAGATTTCTCATCCCCAGCAAACCCGTTTTGCAGGTAGAGGATGCTCAAGTGTCTATGAAATCCTGGACCGGCAATGTCCACACTGTGCTCGGACCCTGTCTGAAATAAAGAATATCAATATCCCTGAACACAGGTCTGTTTGAGGATAAATTGCCAAGTGCGGATGAGACATTCTAGATAGATTAGATACATTCTTTTGAATAAAACAAAACATATTTGTCTCAAAAGTACTTTGGGGAAGGATATAAAAGAAGTTTCGCACTTGAAAGTCCACAAGGAGGATAGAAGTGCCAGATAACACATAACTGGGCCACATTGTTGAATACAACTACAGCATATATGGGACATTTGATATTTCATTTACAACATTTATACTGAAAGAGTTTAGATTGTTCAAAAGCATTTCCATCCAGCTTTTTACCTACTGAAGTCAACAGAAACATCTAAATAACTATATTTAATGTAACTTTTTGCAATAATTTTCATTAAATAAGTAGTAGTTACTCCAGTGCACTCTCAAAACCAAACAAAAACGCCAAACATCCCAAGAGACAATAACTACTATTTCAAATGCATTCCCACTATTTCTTGCTTCAAGTCTCTATTACTTTGCTTGAAGGGAATCTTTTTGCAATGGCCCCTATCTATATTACAAACAGAACTTGGTACCTATTATCTGGCTGATTAGTAAGGAATCTTGGAAGTACAACCAAGACACACTACCCCACAAACCAGGGTTTATTTCTTTCCTTATACCCAGATCCAAAGTATGCAGGCTCCCCAGATTTCAAGACATGACTTTTTACAAGTCATGCTAATTTACTGTCAAGTATTGAAAAAGTTAGGAGACAATGCAATAAAAAGTTAATAACTACTAGGAGTTACAGGCAATAAATACATACATATACTGAAAGCAAACCCACAGCTGAGTACCAGGGCATTCTATTAGACATGACTACCTTTAAGTTGGGATGATACTTATATCATTTAACTCACAGAAAAATATTCCTCTATTGCATCAGCATGCTAAGAAACATGAAAAAAGATATACTAGAGAAACCCTAGTTGTGTTGTCTTACACAAAAGGAGTATGTCAACTTTAAAATAAAAAAGTAGCAAATTTCCCTTTAACGTCCGAAGTACTAATCACTTGTTTTATCAAATGTAAGCTATCAAGCTACAAAAGTGATTTTTTTTGTCTTTTGCATTTCTCTTATCATTTAATTTTTTGTCTTGCAGTAGAAAGCTAAGTTAGGCATCTATACTTTGCAGTTAAACCCAAGCAGGTAGTAGCATCACTCTTTAAATATAAGTATCAGAGAGGAAAGCCAAAATTGCTAGAATTTCCCTCTGACACCAGAAAAGCTGGTCCTGTGCTTACAGCACAGAATTTGCAGAACGGGGTTTGACTCCCTGCTCTGACACACAGCTGAGAAGTCATTTACTTGTGTCCTTCATAACATGTGGGTCGTGATTTCTCTGTCTTGCTGGTGACACGGTTAAATGTGGGGGACAAGGACACAAGGGCTTGCACAGTGTGGTCAGGGTATGAAACTGCATGGGGGCAGGTTTTATTAAACACCTGCAAAGAATAGAAACTAAACATTAGGAGGCATTGGAGGGAGGTGCAAAGCACCTTAGTGCAATTGTTGAGAAATTAATTTCAACAAGCAAGCACTTAAAATGCAAAAATACTGTAAAATCATCTAATCTCTTTTCCCAGTTGAACTTTCAGCCTGACCAAGAAAAGACACAGGGACATGAAACTGAAGAATATCAGCCTAGATCCCGAACAACAGATTCATGAAATGGTAAAGACAGAGAAGGAAAGCCTGTGGATCTTTAAATCTCATCTATGCATTTCCAGTCCTAGGGCAACAAATAACAGCACGGGTTAAGAAATGCTACAGGATATACTTGCTTGTTTTGTTTTAGAAATAGAAACCAGCAATCCAGCTAAGAGGAAGCACCACTCTACAGATAATGCTGGGAATCAAGAAAACTCTGAAAAAGACACAAATTGAAAAATTCAGGTACAAGTGATAAAGAACAGAGAACAAGTGGCCATTAGCAATATATTAAAACCTGGGGCAGCAGGGGTTAATGCACTTGCCTTTAAACCTGTAGTATTAAACTACGCTGCAGTAAAAGTTAGTTTGCACTTCTGCCAAGATCAGCTCAAATCTGCCCGAGGATTTGAAGGTCGAAAGGCCACGGGGCCGAGGCGCGGGGAGCGCGCTGGAGGGGCAGCCTGTCCCAGCGGCACCGCTCACGGCTCTGCCGGCGGTAAGGGCTCTCCGTTCAGGAGAAACCTTCCCACACAACACAAGAAACATGCAGGAGATAGGCTGGGCCTTAAGCACATATAGACGCTCAAAAACAAGCAAGAGCTAAACACTGCGCCAGGGCATCCATGGGAAATAACCCGAGAGCCTCCTGAGGTTGTCTCCACTTTCCTGTGGAGAGCACAGAGAAAACACCACCGGTTATTGTCCACATCTCCACACGGGAAACCTGGGTTTCATTTCCAGTTCGGGTCTGTGTCTCCAGAGGTTAGAGGGGGAGAGGAGAACTATTTAAGGCTGCTCGACAGCAACCCCTTTGGGCAGAGCAATCACCGATGGGGTCCAGCAGGACATGGGGGAGTCAGAAAGGTTGTGGCTGTGAAGAAATTGGTGCGACTCAGCCAGAAAATGATTTTACTCACCATATGAAAAGGGAACAAGAAGAGTGTTCAGAAGGAAAGCAAGCAAGCTCTGAGTTTATTTTATTTTTTATCTACTCCATGCATCAAATTATCCTTTTACCAAACCACCTACTTATTTATCTTTCATGACTAGCATGAAAATAGCTATCTTTTCTTAAGAGCACTGTAAACTGAATGACTCTCCTATAAAAACCCACTGGATTTATAGTGTTAAAAGGCAAAGTCCCAGAACCGTACTTCTGTTTACTTGAGAAGTATAAACCATTACCCAGAAAACAGAGAGGCCTTTTACAGAGACTGGAAAACAAATGGTTTAAAAGCATTAAGATCTACATATCTTTCCTTCCCATACATTCAAAGCCATCAATCATATATAATCCAGAACATACGAGGTGCAAAAGTGCTAAAAAGGGCCCATTAAAATACAAGTCTTTCCAGGTGTACCACCCAATCACTAGAACTAAACGCAGAACAAAACCAGCTCCCATTTATACACACAATACCATTAGTGGCAATTTATCATGTCGTCTTAAAGTGATATATAGCACGTTATGAAATTGCTCATTAACTCTCCCAGCAAAAGCTCAGCATGCCCCCATGTACTCAAGTGACTGTAATTGGCATTTCAGAGACCTCGGCTTGGAATTCACTCTTATTTATAAAGCTCAGCTTCTGTAACCAACTTTTTAACCTCCTTCTAGGAACATCGTTAACTTTGTATTTTTGAGTGAGTTTTCCTTATTATGCAATGCAACACTTGCTTTTCACCCCCTAGAATAGATACAGTGTTTGTGTCAGATTTCTTCTTCCCCTTTCCCATTCTTCCTTCAAGAACACCTATAAAAACCTAAGACCATGCAAGCCATGCCTTTACTATAAATAAAAGAGATTTCATTAAAATAACATTGTAAAAAGTATAGAGCCTCAGAAGCCTTTTCTTTTTTTTAATAGGAAAGACAAAGCATTCTGAGAAATATCTGAGATCATGATATCCTACTACATAAGACCTGCATTTACAAAGCATTTCGGCACACGCTTAAACTCCAGCACATATTTAAGTCCTGCTGTCTGCAAAGGGCTGTATGTGCATGGCTGGCTAAGGGCCAGGCAGCCAATTTCACATATCAGCACACGAGCAGTTTCACACCCATGCCTTGCAGAAGGACTTCCAGCCAAAGGTCTCGACATCCTTCCCATGGGAAGACAAGTGTCACTTGTTCAGCTGGATGAGAAACAGAGACATGGGGTTTGGTCAGCTCAAAGCCTCCCCCTAGCACTGTGCCAGAGCCAGGAATGAAATCTTTCTGGTGAAACTGCATCAACCCCAAATGGTTCCTCATTCATGAGACCAATGCTGCATTGATCACGATGCAAGTTCTGTTGTATTTGCCTTGTCTGCTCTGCACCGGCAAGCACAGGGTTGATGTTTCCAGCTGCCCTGGAACACAAAGGCCACGTGGAAGAGCCAGGCAGCAGCTCACAGCCCTCCCTTACCTGACACCACAGTGGGACCATCCAAAGCAATGTCCATGGAGTATTGACCCCAGCTTTCTCTCCCTAAGCCCACACCTGAGAAAAACCATTTCAGCATAAGTTGATAGGCTCAGACTAGCCCAGAAGTCCTCATCTCTGATTTGTTTCATTACTGCCAGTTTCACTCTCTACTCATCACTATTGTGCCTCAAAATTACTGCAAACCTTTTTTTTCTTTTACTTCATCCCATTTCAGTCTTTTTACTATCTCTCTGATAGCAGATGTCAAGGTTCACTGTTATAGACAGAAATGTATTACAAGAGAAATGCTTCTACGCAAGGAGGAAAACGCAGCTCAGCAGGCAAAAGTCAGTGAGGAGGCAATTCCCTCTGAGAGTGTCTGTCTGTCTGCTTTATGGGTTAATATAGGGGTCCTTGAACCATTTCATAATTGCATCACTTCTTAAAAGAAGACTGTTTTGCTGACACCTTTCCATTTGCAGTTGTCTGGGCCACCTGCCCTCCCCATTTGCAACTACATTACATTCCCGTGACATCCTAGAAGAACAATGCCTGGTTAGTAATCTATTTTATTTTACCCTATGGCAATTTAGCCAACTGATTTTCATGAACAAAGCCGAAAACTACAGTTTTTGTAATTTATTTGATTATTCGCTGCAAACAGACCACTTGCCTGTGCGTGTTCTGCGATGTCCGTGTGGCACAGTGCCCACCTTGCTGTGACTGCTCATGGGCAGCCACTCTGGGCATGGCACCTTGTGACACACTAATAAGCCCAGCGTATTCAGCATAGGAGTCCCTGCGGATGGTTTGGGAAGGATGAGACATAAATCACTGCAAATTAGAACAAGTTTTGCCAACAGGAGAACAGCCCCATCATTGCCTCCTAACTGTTTTGAGTCCAATTCTAAACAGATCCCAGTTGACGCTAAAAGACACAAAGATACCAAATCCACCCCCAGTCACTTAGATAGTATCTTGAATAGCTCATTCACAAATTAATTGCACTATGTCATCCTTTGTAGTTCACAGTCTATTGTCACTGCCAGGTGCACTGGCAAAGGCAGCATTTCTCCCAGCAGAGGACATTTTCCTCCGATGGAACTATTACAAGATTTAGAAGGTAGGCTTAAACAAGACAGGAGCAGTACTGTCATAGGTATTACCAAATATACTTGGATAAAGTCCAGTCCAGACCCTGACAGCTGAAAACCCAAGGAGAGATGGCAGACATCTCTTAGAGACACCGTCTGTTATCCCAGTCCTTACAAAGAAAAAGCAAGACTCAGAGACAGAATGATTTCACCAGGGTTACTTGGGATGCCTATAGTAGAGATGCTAACTGAATACAGCTCTTTGTGACTGAATACGGCTATCTGCCTTGTAACTACAAAAACACCTTCTCATTTTGCCTGTTTGTATTTAGAATCTTAATCACACATACAAGTTAACAACTTGGTGTATTCATAGGATAAGAAATAAGAACAGACTTAATACTGAAGGTAGAAAAAAAAATAGAAATATATTAAAATCTAAGAACACAGTTTAGTTATTGCCTCTGACTTCTCCCTCCCTTTTTGCTCCCGTGGCCTCTTGGACTGTGCAGGGTATTTTCAGGACACACATACACTTCCTTGGGTGACCAGAACAAAGGCGTCCACCCAGAAGCGTGACACATAGCAGCCCACAGGACAGGTGCATCTTAACATGGTTGTAGAATTAGAAAATACCAGTTTTATTGTGTCCAGAGAAGTTAGCATTTTTCTGTACAGCTCTGGAGATTGTTTTTGGATGGTTCTCAAAGCAATTCCATTGCTGCCATAATAACACATCTTCCACCGAAAAGTTTCCTTGCCAAGACCAAGTATGAGGGCAGGAAACTAATGACTTGCTGGACATTTGGTTCTGGCACACATCTCCCAGAAAATACACTTCAGGCTCTTGGAAGTATTTTTCCTCCTAAATATTAGTGTGGCTTTTCAACATTTCTGCCTCTAAAATTGTTTGCCACCCTAAGGCTAAGTGATGAAGATGAACCCAGTACTTCGTCCTGCTTAAGACCTCCCTAAGCATCTTGGAGTTTTCAAGCTAACCTTGCCCCATCCTGAGCACCAGAAGGGACAAAGAACAACTATTTTAAATACATCCCAAAGCTACCACGGAACAAGGGTTTTGAAGCGTTTATGTAAGTATTAAAACATGGTAAAACATGCTGAACTAGTGCCTCAAGAACACTGTGCCTGAGGAACACCAGTGCCCCGAGCTGCACTTCATGTGCAGCTTTGCTGGAAAAAGTCAAGTGTACCAGTGTGGTAGTTAACGTCCTTCCTTCTCCAGTTAATGAGCATACATGTAGCTGCTCTTTTCCTCCTGTCACACCCACATCAGTCAGTGGAACAAAAATATAAATAACTCACTGAAAGAATAACATAAAGTTGCTTCTTCATTCATTGCAATGAGAGATGAACAACATATGCTTTACTTTGTTCCTAACGCTTACCTGGCATCCTTCAGCAGCAGCTCTGTACAAAAGAGGCAAAATCCTTATTTCCTTTTTCCAGATAGAGAAATAGAGGTAAACCCAATGAAACGGCATGCCAAAGCACTCCACAACTATTAGCAGAGCCAAGAAATGAAATTCAGTTTTCTGAATCCTATTTCCAAAGGCCTGTTTATTAGACTACACCCAGAGATTTTTTTTTCCTTAGAAATATCACCATAATTTTTCATATCAAATTCACTTACTCTATATTATTACACGTACTGAAAAAGTAATTCTAAATAGGGAAATAAATACAACCTTCTTGTACAGCGCACTGCCAAACATTTTTAGAAAGGCACCCTAAGTCCCACTCCTGCAATGCAAAGATCTGGAATGTGTGTTATATTATCTTTTTTCCCAACATAGTTTCTATCTCAAACCAAATTTGAATCTGTCAATTTAGTTTCATTTCAAAGCCTATGCAGCTGGCTTCTGTAAGACATGTTTTTGAAGGACGTGGGAACCAAGACTGAAATGTAAATTCAGGGAAGTTAAAAAAATGAAATAAATTAAAGGCCATACTATTTCAAATGGGGTCCCCTTACAGCTCTAAAATATACCCTTAAAGCGTGACCAGTGAATTAAGTGCAGTCTCTGATGGTCACACCAGATATCTGGTTATGAACTACAGTATGCTCATCTCCTAGAGAGTCTTTTAGCACTTAAATTTTCACCATATGGAATAAATAACCACTATTGTTTTCACACCTTGGACTACTTGAAACCGAACTTATGCAGCATTGACTCAAAACGTGATTGTCTTCCTGATTTTCTAATTTCTGTCATAAACAAGTTTTGTGTCCATCCTGTGAACTCCTTATTTAGCCAGTGAACTTGGAGACAAATTACCTTCTTCAAGCACCCAGGACTGTCAGCTGGATCTTTCCCGCATCGCTCGTTCTTCCTTACTGGCTCTGTAGACTCAGTTTTCCTGTGGTATCTATCAATGTTTTGCAATTTGTTTATCCAGGACAGCTCAACTCAGATGAAGCATCTGTTTCTCAGCAAGGTCCTGCTTTTGTTACCCAATTTTCCAGCTGGATTGACAGAGGCACCAGGAAGTCAAGTGACCTGCCCGGGTCAGACGGCATCGGTGGCTCGGAACAGATTGGAGCCCGTGAGCCTCCTGGCTCCGTACCCTGCACCGGACCATGCTCCCTTTCACGAGTTGTTCTGCGCTAGAGATAAATTGTGCCCACTTTTCTTTCTTGTCTACAGATATTATAGTAAACCCTCCCCGCTCCCCCACCACCACGCAGTTTCATTTATGTGGTTGTTCTTCTGAATACAGGCTTCGGTTATTTGGAGGTCATTAAAATATACATAACAATGTGTTCAAGACTAATTTTTCCAGAAGCCCCTTCTTCTCATCCTTCTCTTGAAATCAATGACCTGGCAAACATTTCTACATCAGGTGTTCATATTTCCTCTACTACTTCCTTGAGGAAGAAGGAATGCAATTCATTTGCCACTTGTGCTTTGTCAAATTTTAATTGTTATTAATTTTCCACCTAACCACTTCCAGTGAGATTTCAGGCTATTTACAGCTTCATTTATCATGGGATTTCTATTCCCGTCACACAAATACAACCTACTGTTTACAGTTATTACACAAGTAAAGATGCTTGTACAGACCTGGTCTTACTACTTTCTTACTTACTTACTTACACTTTCTCACTTAAAACTTAATAATTTGTAAGCTATAAAAATGAAATGCTTGTTTCAAATACTCAAGACTAGGAGCTACAGAACTCCAAGACTGACTCTGGCTTTTCTAAAATCTTGCATAATTTTCTTAGGCTTTCTAAATATCACTTTGGCTGTTTGCAAAACTATGATTTTCCTACCTTATACAACTGAGCTGAATGTAAACTGCTTAAGGTTTGCAAAGAAGGGAATTGTTAAAAAGCTATTCCATTGGGGGCGATATACTTCCTAAGATAGCCTAATTCTTAAATTTCACCTGAGCCATGCTTTGCTTCAGACCCAAAAAATGAGTTTGGAAAGGTACACATGCTTTTTATCTACAATACTAAGGTACTGCTAGAATACTGCTGAACAATTTCCTTTAAGCTTTACTTTCTCCCATAAACCCACTGACCCAATATCTTAAATTCCATTTGTATTTCAAACCACAGATTATGAGAACAAAGGGAGCCTAATATTACTATTTCAATGGTATTGCAGAATAAAGTACCAACAAAATGGTACCTTGGTTACTCATTAAGCCAAACCTTTACTAAGTCTCAAAGTTGCCTTTTGTTTCAACGATGTAATTTTTTTCTTCGAGAATAAATAGATGCACTATTACTAGGTAACTAAATATCTGATTTGAGCAAGCAGGTGCAGGAGGTAGATGTCTGGCTATGATACACGGTGTCCAAAATTTACTTCAGAAACAGAAAACTCTACCTGAAAACAATAAATCTATTTCTGTCAACATCAATCTAGGTCACTTCCATAATCATGTTAGCTTCTATAGAAAGAAGTCTATTTGCTAAATTTGTATCCTCATTTTTCCTATGCCACTTGAGAATAAACATTTACATTAATATGTCCAAAATCCATTTAAGTTGTACAAACAACCCAATGATGCTAAGCCTACTTGCTCTCCTTTTACTCACAACGTAACACGTATTTACATATATACTTGTAATCCATAAAATACCACAGGCAGCCTTACTTCCCTTACTAATTCCAGCCAACACCTGACTGGGTAATTTATGTCACCTATTATCACTACTTTGGCTTTTCTTAAACTCTTTTATTTATGTCTCTAATGATGCTGTCATCTAGTCGTCCAGTTTATCAAGCCCACCTAAGCCCTCCAAACATGCTGCCTCTAGCAATTAATGCTGTATCTGTCAGGTAGATGGACGAGAATCCTAACCAAAGCCACACATCACTAATTCTTGTGTTTCCATAAAGGTGGTTTCCAAATAATCACAGCTCTGTGAAAACCTGTCAGGAATGCTTTACTCAAGAAGGACCCGCTCAGCCTTCCTTTACATTGGTTGTGACTTTGTCTATGTATTGGATGCAGTTCTTTATTAGTATTTACATAAACCAGAGCTGTCCTGACATCACACTGAACAGGTTCGTGGGCACATCAGGGCCCGAATCGGCAACACTCAAAGTCAAAGACCCTGTATGATACCCAAAACAAGATCTTCATTTACCTGTACTTTCGGGTGCAAGATGCTCTCTGTACACATCTACTTTGAGGGCTGCAGCACGATGCTAATGGCAAGAACTGTTGCGTATGAGGTGAATATGTCCCTGTCTCCAGCTCTCCCTCATACTTTACAGATCAAGGGGAAGGCTCTTTGGGAGCTGGGAGTGTCCCAAACAGGGCAAATGGCCAGTCTTCTTCATGGGGCAAGAGGTGTTCTGAGAGTGTCTGCTGATTTCCATTCTTTTGAGAGAGAAAAGGAAGGCAGGGCTCAATTAATAAGCATAAAAGAGATTCATGGATAGGCGTGTAGCTATTTCTTCCCAGAAGTGAGGTTATTCAGTAGCCAGGCAGACACGTAAAGCCTGGTTATGATACTATAAAGGCACCAGGGCTCCCGCAGAGCTTGAATTACAGGGTTACTGTGCAAAGCAAGTAGGCCCAGAAGGAGAAGAGATATTTTGGAGGAAGCAAGGGTGTAAATGCTATTTTGGCTTTTTGTTTTAGAATTCTTGGAATTGCAGAGGAGACTAAAATGAAAAATTGCACTGGAGCGGGCGCTTTGAGTAGGAGCTGATCCAGGATACAATTTTTACTTAGGTTGCTCAAATGCTGACCCAATCATGATAATATACTGTTGTTTTAAATACTATGCAAACATTTTCAATTTTCACTTTACTTCTGCAAAATCCTTCTTTAAGATCAGAAGCATTGTGAAATATGCTACTAACCAGAAATGTAATGATATTTAAGGTCAAGGTAGATATGATATTTCTTCAGTTAAACACTTGATTTCTCTACACCAGAGTCACTCTCAAATCTCATCAATGACATGTAATTATAGTCATTTGGTCTCAATAGATTAAACAGTCTTTAGACAACAACAACAACAAAAACTTAACAAAAACCCCGCCTTAAACAGCTTCCTTGCTAAGTTGGGAAACGGAGGCACAGAAAACACTGAAAACCCTCATTCATGCTACTGAGAAACTCCATGGCAGATCTAGAACCGAAAACACTTTACCACCATCTGAACCACGTGTCTTGAGCATGGAGTCAATAGTTTCTCACATTCTATATTTATTATGTTGCACTTCACTTTTATTCTCTCTGTTACAGGACTGATGAATCAATGCAGAAGATGCTGAGACACCCATTACATTTTTGGAGATTAGACTAGATGATCTTTAAAAGGCCCCTTCCAACCCAAACCACTCTATGATTTTATGATGTTTGCACCTGGAGTTTGATATTTGCATCCAGACTTGACAAAATTAACATCTAATTCATAACAGCAATATTAACAACAGTGAAAATTAATTCTTAGCCTCTCAGCTTGTCTGTACTGTGCATGCACACTGAATCATTCTCAGTCCTTCCAACTTTTTCTCTTGCAAATGTTTTTATAAAGGCAACAAAGCCCAAAGCTTCGAGCTGATACTGACTCATTTTTCTCCGCTGTCTGCAATGGAAACCGGACAATTACAGCAGATGAAGATCCAGTTGAGTTTCTCTCTCCCAGGAAAATTTCCACTTTTCAAAATGCACCGCTATAAGCAGTCATTTCTGCAGATCCAAACCCTTCTATTCAAGATGCTCAGTGACTTTACATCTCCTTGCTAATGTATTCCTTGGGGAAGTTACTATCCACCAAACCTCCTATAGTTATTGTTAGGAAATCATTAACCCACAGCTCTTTTCAACTCTTGGTAATTACGATGTTAAAAAAAAAGGGAAAAGTTTTGCTGCTAACAGTTGCAACAATGTATTTGTTTGCCACATGCGATGGAAATCTGATAGACAATATCTGTGCACTCCATCTGTTACACCGGATTGATCCGCTGATGAGATTCTTTTTAGAAACCTGCTTACCCCTGCTGGTGCTGCAAGCTTGAAAGAGAAAAAACACTTTCTTCTCCTTGTTCTCTTGTGTGGTGGTCGACCCTGTCTTCCTCTCCATTAGAACCCATCCTGCTGCCACAGATCTCACAGGATTTATATTGTTTTGATTTCTTTCAAACACTGTCTTGTTACCAACATCTGACAACAGTCTCTTGGGCTATCATGATTTTACAAACTGACCAGGCCTATAAGTCTCTATAAATCCCATGTGGATACAGACCTGTGAAAATGGCTTTAACTATCCATTAAAGTACACAGTAGCTCTTTTATTATATAAATAGTCATGGGTGTTCTATACTTACACGGAGGAAGAAGCTGCAATTTGGGGAGGGGGGAAGGAGGGAAGCGCTTGAAAACTCTGCCAGAAGAGGTTGTTCTCTGAACACTCATCGCACATCAGCGAACTCATTTGCTCACCGCACCGCTTGACAAGAACACACCATGGGTGGTCGTCCTGCTCCCCACCCCCTCCATAATAGCGGTGAAAAGCCACAAAATAGTGAGTCAAATTTAGGCATGACCACACATGTTGGTTTCTCACGAAGTCGGGGAAATTTTAGCCCTGCTCTTCAAACAACAATATGCAGAAAAACAACGACGCAGAGGCATATCTACAATTGAAAAATTGAAAACATGTTGAGCACATAATACAAGGAGGTCCGAAGATAGGGTTTTAATGAAATATTTTAGTACCCTGGCCTTATGATAAGTTTAAAGTTTACTATTAGAATCTGTATGTGTATATGCATGGGTATGTATATAAGTCTCCATATATGCGTACAGACAGGCTGACATCAACACTTCATAACAACTGAAAGGGAAAATTATAATGGTTGTAAGAGCACAGGCTGTGTCTAACTTCCCATTTCAACAATATTACCAATAAATTTCTTGCAGTGAAAACAACTCATCTGAATTAGCGTGTTGTTTTAAAACAAACTGCAATTACTACTTGCAAGAGCTGCTATGAAAATGCTTCTGCCAAATCAAACAGTTTGCTTGGAGAGTCAAACGGGGATGGGGTGGAGGGGCGAGGAGGGGGGGAGGAAAGAAGAAAAATGGTTAATAGTAGGGCTGTTGCTTTTCCCAAGCGCAGCAAACTGAGCCTAATTGATGCTGACGCATGACAGACTCGTGTGTACAGTATTGCCCGGGCTGCGAGTGAAGCTGCTGACAGAGGGTAAATGGTGCGCGGCAGCTGGTCCTGCCCTGGCCTGGCACGGCCACGCACGCACACATCGCCTGTCAAAAGATATCGTGAGGGCTAATGAAGGGCAGCCCGCATTTTTAAAATTCTTCTCACTGAGTTTTGGATCAGACTTTACAGCATGAAGCCTCCTCAACCTCCTAGTGCTTGGTTAAGGATATGTGACACTTATTTAAAAATTAATGTGTTCTAATCAATTTAAAGTTGGGAAACTAAAAGCCGGTACATCTCTGCGTGAGAAAGAAAAAGTGTGAATATGAGTGTGTGTAAGATGGAAAGACATGGCAGAGAAAGAACACAACAAGAGGAAAGAAATACGGGCATTTTTTCAGCTACTGACAACAGAAAATGATGACATGGAAGTACCATCAGTTTATCTGACTGCATCTTAATACTCTTCTATAGCTCTTTTTAAAACAAAAAGTTCTGCATTTCTGAAAGGTTTACTTAAAATAAGTGATTCCCTACACACTCCAAATGCTTTCTCTTGTCCTGAATCTAACCCACTGCCTGAATTCCAGATGAATAATGATATCAGTACCCAAAAATGAAAGCGATTCTGCCCTCCAACACTTAGGCATAAAAAATTAAATGCAGAAAGAGAGAACTAGGATAAATGAGACCACCTTAGAAATCTACCTGATTATGAAACTTCAAATCACAAGTAGCAGCTTGGTTGGACCCTCGGTTCTCAGAATTCTCTGGTGGTTTCACATTCCTTTATGTTATTTTGCATGGTAATAAATGGCAGAGATATTTCTGGTTTAGCATCTTCTGAAATACTGAGATCATAAACAAATGGAAAATAAATATATATGCAGAAGACCGTTGAGACTTTTTAGGGTATTTCACTGACCGCTGCAGAATCATTTCTTGCCACAAATCCCCGAGGGCTTTATCCTGGTTTCAAAAAAATCCATGGCATTTTCACAACTGACTTCAGGATTTCAATAGTTATTTTACACGCCAGTAAAAGAAAGTGCTTGGTTCTCATCTAACCTGGAACGGCTTATCCCCTGCCAGTCACTATTAGCTTATGTGGAATGGTTTCTGAGTTTATCAGAGAGAAAGGATTTATGTCCTGGGGAGACTGACCATCTTTTCTGCTTCTCTAAACCAAAAGAAGACTCTCTGATGTTATAATGTTGTCTCTCCTTGTTGCTGCTTTAGGTCTTGTGGCTTATACCTTCTTTTCCAACCCCTTATTATGCAGAGCAGAGGGAAAAAACTCACTATCTGAACTACTAAACTCAAGAAAAAAAGGGCAAAAAACCCCAACCGACTTCTTGATTCAAAACCCACAAACTGCTGTATTTATTTGATAAATAAAAACCAGTTATTTTTAGGTTTATCAGCTAATCTAGGAAAATGTTAACCTAACCTTGGCAAGTACAATAGATCACAATGAAGTATCACGCTCTGAGAAACATACACAACAAGCTTAGTATAGCTTTGGTCCTCACAGCAAAGTTATTTACTCACTGAAAATGTGGGTATCCAAAAGACACTCTGGAAAGCAAAAACAATGGCAGAAGTCACAAAATGAAGCATCTTGTTCTTGCTCTGATGCAACCTTATAACAACACAGCTTCACTTGCCAGAAGCGCCTCTATAGTAACACTTTTATTGAGATTGTCCAATAAATTTGGGGGAAAATATGGGTGGTGAAATAAAAAGACATTACTCATCCCTCTAAACCTAAATTAACATGTCATTAGGTTATCATGGTTATAAGCAAATTGTTTCTACTTCATCTAAGAAATTTGTGCTAATAAAAGGCAGCAAAACATTTGCGCTTTGGTATTCAGGGTAAGAATCAGTAAGTATTGTGCAGTAACATTTTCCCTCTCTGTATATCCTTAGGATTTTTGAGATAAATATAGGATTCTTATTTGTAGGATGCTACGATTCTGTACAGATGTCCCCACCCTCCTTCCCTTATTTACAGGAATGGATAACAAGCTGTTGATTGAGCTTGTAGTTTTGGGGCATCCATTCACCAGAAAAGCATTTAGAATTATAACACAAATCTCTGTCAACTAATAATGAAATTCAGTGTTTACCAGTATGAGTTATAGGAACCAATCGATTTCAGAAGTGAATGATTGGATTTCTCCATTACCACTTCTCCAAGGCTGTTCACCTGTCTCTATACATAGTATCCCTTAAATTAGGTGATTATTTACTACCACTTTGTTAGAATTTGACCTAATTAAAAGAAAATCAGCCACGTCTTCAAATAAAATTCTTTCTGAAGTGTGATTCTTATTCAACTGAAAACAAATGCTTTTTTTCTCATTCATTTTCAAAAATGTATGTCTAGAGAAACCTTCATTCAATTAATACCTGTTTATTAATGATTCACATCAATCGAGCAATCTTGACTATTTGATTATTTGAAACCCATTTCTTTCAGTGCAGACTGCTCAAATAACACCGTAACCCATTGCATAGACAGTCTACACCATTTTGTTCTGTTCCATGTAATGTAGGTTTTAACTATGCAAAAATGTTTTTTTTCGAAGTCTTTAAACATTTTTCCATTGTTGGCAGAGTTTGATAAGAAGTCTCTATCACTCAGGTTTCTTTACTCAGTTTCAACTCCTCCTTCTTCCATTACAGGACGTACATTACAGGACTTCATCCCATCTTTGTAGACAAACAGTACCAGGCCTGATTATACAATATGTGTTACAAATACATTTCATTTTCTGCTTCCAGTACTGTGAAGTCATGAAACTAAGTAATATTCAACAAAACCAAATAATTTTCAATTATTAAAAGATACATCTTTGCTTCTGAAATCTCCAAAACTCTTAAAAGATATGACCTCTGTCTATTTTTAAATGACAAACAGTTTTGTTGTTTCTTTTTTTACTTGAAAGAGATGAATACCTGTAAAAGGCAAGCAAACTGTATAATATTACTTAATGATTTTTGAAAAATGTGCTTTTATGGTCAAATCTGTAATCTAACTTAGTAAGAAAAGGCTGCTGTCTTATACCAACCTTATACTATCCGAATTCATGTAGTACTGCATGATTTTGCAGGTCCGGTTGAGAAAATATCTGTTCTCTAAGGAGAGAATAATTACTCTGAGTGCTTGACACCTGATTCTGATCTTCAAGACGGAGTTTAATAAGTTTGTGCTCATGGAACTGCTGCCTATGAAGCTTCAAAATGTGAGCATTTGTTATAGACTTGAGGACACAGCAGCCTGGTATCAAAAAACAATATTGTAAAAAAAGAAGTATCAAGACTCACAAGCAATATTTGTAAATCTGGATGCAAATAAGAAGTATGTGTTGAGTGTGAGAGGGTGAAACTGGATTTAAAATTATATGCCTGAATAGAAACATATGCACACACACACAAAGATCTACACTTAAAATTGTGTGCGCATATATCTGTATTTGTGTACAAACACAAGCTACCTATTTGAAAAACTGTTTCTAAGAAAATTTTGATTATGTCCGCATCAAAAGAAGCTCTGTACTAACTTTTGGATTTTATAAGAGCATTAGATTTTGCCTATTCATTGTTTGCTTTTACTTTTGAAAAAAACACTTCCCTTGAGATCCCTCCTACAGACAATATAAAGTGGTCTATTCCAAACAAATAAAAGGGATTTTTGTGCGCATCAGGGCTGTAGGATCAGGTCCTTTATACTCAGAGCTAATTGCACTGTATTTGGTTTCTAAAAAAATTTCTCATTTACACGGTGCTTGTGTGCATGTATATGCATGTGCATAAACTATTTAAGTGCAAATTGCCAGAATGTCAGTAAATTACTGCCGGGGCTGCAAAGCATTTACATACCTTAGGCATGAGCAACCAATTGGAACTTTTAATCTTTTAACAAGTTACTGCTCAGTGACATAATAATGAATAAAATGAAGAGTAATGAAGTTGACCACAAAGCTCAGCAAATAAACATTGTACACAAATATAACAAATCCTGACTAGCTCAGCACACAAGATCTACTCGTGGTTTGCTGCCAGTTACCATACACGTGTGCCAAAATGCAGCAACATCCTCCTACCGCTGCTTTTGGTGTTATCACTGGTGGTCTTTTTGCAGATCACTATTTGCTGCCCTCATCCTGCTGGGACCCACCCTCATTACAACCTGTTCACCTGCAGCTTTATCTTTCAGTATCATTCCAAGGAAGTTTTTAGAAGCTTTATTGTCTCAATACTCCTGTCAAGAAAGTTGTAGAAATCACCCCCAGGATTACTGACGGAAACTTTCATTTGTTTGAAATCTGAATGTATCGTCTGGTTTATCGGCACTGACAGGACAAGGTCATAGACCACGCTCCATTGCTATTCTCACTCCTACCAAGAGTCCGTGATTAAGTCACCTAAAATAAAATTCCACTTCTGTCAAAAGACATAGCAAATCACTCACAACAGCTGCAAAGATGACTGACCATTCACTGTCTTCTGTGGTTAGGAGAAAAGTATGTCTAATAAGGTACTAATAAGATACTTAGAGTATATTTTCTGATTGTGACTGACACACCCAAAATTCAGCTCATTTCTATACATAGAGCAAGTCTCAATGGTATCAAATTCAATTTTCTTGAAGACAAACTTGCTTCAGTCATTTGTTATAATCCAGGTAACTAAAAAGGCAGGCTAGGATCTACAGAATACACAGTAGGATTCTGTCTTAGTCCCCTATGAGACAATTGCAGAAACAAAGGCAATAATGGCCACCAGTCACTGCTGAGTGATAAGGCTTTTGAGGCAGAAATCCACTTCCAGTTGAACCAATGTCCCTATCTGAAGAACGACCACCAAAATCCCTTTCAGCTGTCAGCCATGCTCGTAGCTGAGGCAGAAAGGCTGAGGAAATAACAAACATTTACAAGAGGAGCACTAGAGGCTGCTCTTCCAGGACGGGCTATTGCACCACAGTGCAAGGGAAGCTTGAATTGCTGTTGTCTGTGTTGTCTGTGTGTCTGTAAAAAGATAAAACTGCCTTTTAAACATCCAAATAAGGATTTTAAACAGTATTATATTAAAAGCTCCAGGGACAGTAGCAAAAAAGCAAATATTTACCTTTTACTTATTCCTACAATGAAATAGCATGGTAATAATAGCATCACCACTCCAAGGTAAATATTTACTTGTTAGTATTGGGCTCTGCACAAAAATATACCTACGTTCCCCGCCCAAGATGACCTGCATTTTCTATTACCAAGACCAAAACAACCACCCACCCCACAGTTCCCAGTTTAGTACGCTGCATATACTTCTTGACCTATACTGAGATGCTTAAACATACAGAGTGATATTTGGGGCTCCAAGTACACGACTCTCAATTCACACATCTTGGATAACAAACTGAGAATTTATCACAAAAAAGAAAGCAAAGGAGGAAGTTTCTGCTCTTCCTTTCAACCCCCGTTCCCAGCCCAAAGGAGCATCAGCTGTTGAGAATCCACAGCTGGACAAGGGCTGCATCTCTCCAGTACACTTTACCACAATGTTTTCCCCCATCAGCTTCTGCTGTTACACACTTGGCACCTCTCACTTCAGGAATTAATGATTATTCAGACTAAAAGGAGATCTAGCATTGTAAATAGATTTTATCTCATTTCTTCTATGTTTGGCAAGTTTGTTCGTAGTGTTTTAGGGATGATTCTGAAAATTCACAAAGTCAGGCTGACTTGTGTTTGCTCTTCCTCCCCAAGAACATGAGAAATATTAGGTTTAATGACTTAATTTCTAGATTTAAAAAAAAATTTGCATACACACAAAAAAGTCATTTATGAGAGATGTTCCAGCCTTCTCTTTTAGCACTTTGTTCATTACTAAACCCAGCTTTTGAAAGCAAATATCACACGTGTGCTCCTGACACCAGTTACTGACATTCTCAGTGCCTTTGTCTACTCATTTATAAAATCACTATTTTGCTGCTCATTCGGCTGAAAGGAGCGTGGAAGGACCCACCTGCGGGCTGGCTGAGTAGCACTAGACAGAGCCCACCAGCCCGGGCAGGGAGGCTGCTCACACACCGTTGCTCACGGACAGGAGCTTTGCTTGTGAACTGCCATGGGATAACAGAAGGCACATAGGTTTTGAAGTTCAGAGATTTTGTTTTTTTTAATGCTAAGATTTACAAATGCAAATTTAAATTGTAGCTATAGCATAGGACTCCAAATATTGTGAAATTCTTCATGCTAAGCCATGCTAACAGCCAGCTCAGAAAATTACCGAGGGTTTTGATTTTGCCTCAATTTCATCGTAGGCTAAAATAGATTAGACATCGAAGCGAAACAAAAAGTGTCTTTCTGGTACTGAGGTACTTTAGCTTGAACTACTGTGCTCTCATTTTCATATGAAGGGAGCAGCACAGGAAAGAGCTTCTATCCAACAGTATCTTGAAAAATGGTCTACTAGGCAAATGACTGCAGTAATTTCAGTTGCTATTATCAGACTCCTGTCCTTTCCCTGCTGTGTATCTTGCTAAGGCTCCTGCTTTCCTGTTAGAGGTGCTGTTAATGCCATAGCAGAGCAGCAAAACACGTGTGAGCATTTCTCATCTGCCACAGGTAGGAATCAGGCAAACTGTCCGAAACTTGGCTCACTTGGCATGGAGACATTAGGAAGCACTCACAGTTTCTTTCCCATAGCCTCAGTTCTTTGGGCATTAACCCCCAGCTGGTGTATAGTGATATTTTCTCAGCCAGATCTAACTAAAATCACAGAATGTCAGGGATTGGAAGGGACCTCAAAAGCTCATCCAGTCCAATCCCGCTGCTGGAGCAGGAACACCCAGATGAGGTTACACAGGAAGGCGTCCAGGCGGGTTTGAATGTCTGCAGAGTAGGAGACTCCACAACCCCCCTGGGCAGCCTGGTCCAAGCTCTGTCACCCTCACTGAGTAGAAGTTTCTTCTCAAATTTAAAATGGCTTAATCCAAGGTCTAACCTAAAACTCTTCAACCTGTTATCTGACCTAACTGACGTGATGTGATGCAACATCTCCAGAAAGCCAAACTCACCCAGTGTACGACTACACGCTAGGACTACAACTACCACAGAGGTCTGCAGCAGTCTGAGATAACAGAAGTTAAGATCAAACCAGAATGAAGTACTTCAAGATGGTTTAGGGAACACTGAAGATATTGATTTCAAGATTTCCAAATGAAACAAAACATTTCAGTGTTTCCAAGCCAAAACTCTGCAGAGCTTCCTGTTCAGCCAGGACTCATTCTGATTTGAAAGAAAAAGGGATGAACTGGGAGCATTTCCCAGGACAAAGCCCAACTACTGGCTACCTGCAGGCGTCACACCTTCAGAAGAAACTGGAAACTGAAGTGATGCAATTCTTGCTTTACAAATACACTTCCAAAGTGAATAATTCCTATGGCCAGCTCCAACATCAGGACCATACTGCTGTCCTAGAATTGCTTCCTTCCCTTGCAATAAACAAGCTACTATTCCACCTCCTTTTAATGTCCTTTGAGTGCTCAAGGTCTCAGAGTAACCACCAGAAATAAGCAAAAAGGTGTAAAAGGAACAATGGAATTATTAATTATCCATGTCAAAGCAGGAAAAACAGAGCAACTAACGGTTGGTAAAATAATTTCTCCATTTTGGGTCACATTAAAAAAAATAACATTAACCAAAAAGAAATAAGTAAACACGTCTTTACTCAGTTTCCTCAATATCAAAACAATTTAACTGTCAGGGAGCATTCTGATGCAAAATTATTTTCCAGATATGACACGACAAACTTATTTCTTCTTGTAATGCTGAGAATACTTATTTTCTAGGAACGTGGCTGTATCACAAAAAAAAAAATAGCCTTTGTATTTTTAAATATTTAATTTAAAAAAAGCAAAGCTGGCAGCTCAAGTACTAAAAATAATAAACACTTTGAATGAATTAAAAGTCAAGTAATACCAAGAAAAATGGTGTGGAAAGACATTCATTTATAATGTCCTATAATCAAAATTGTGAAGCTTGGTGCAACAGAGAGATTTCCCTGAATAAATTCATTGTATTTTTAAACAGGGAAATTTCAGAGAACATAGTAGTTAGTAAATATTTAAAACCTTTGTGGTAAAGGCTTAAACCTCAAAATAACAAGGAAATGGCAACTGTTTATTTTTCTCCACATAAAACTGAAAGTTATTGTAAGGTCATCATAATGTAAGCCTGTTTTCTCTTTAAGAAGTAAATAATTACACCACTGATTTGAGGAGACCTGCCAGTAAGTCTACATGTGGTTAAGTCAGATAGACCAATGCTCTAAAATTGGCAAGTCGTTGGCTCCCACAAGCTATTAAGCAACTCTGAGGTCTAGGTAGCTCACAGCCCTTTTATCGAATGTCTCTCAACAGAAAAAAGGAAAAAAAAAATGCATTAAGACTATGGTTGTTGTGCCACCTTTGAACATGGTTCTGCATATTCCATGATAAGACAGAAGCAGAATTTGATGCAGTGTTCACTCTCTGCTGTGGAGTTCAGCTGCAGCATCTAAACATGTTTCTGATTCTCATGGTTGCAAGGAAAATCTTCATAAAACAATTTGCAATGGCATGACTACGTTCTTGAGTCTGCAAACAGCCAGAAATGATGACTGTGATGTCACTGCAATGAAGATCATGTCAAATTAATGGCTGTAATCAAAACAATGAACTGTTGGTTGCTTAACCATTACTGTTAACCATTGTTGCGCTGAAGATTTTAGCACTACCATCAGTATGTGTTTAATCCCATCCCTTTAGGTACCAAAACCTCAGCTGACGGGAGCTGACACTATATCAAGCTCTGGGGATGGAAGTTCTGTAACACCAGCCATGCAGCGAACTGGGAGCTGAACTTGGGCAGCTGCAGTAACCTGTACATAAATGGCACATAGCAGTAAACATCCTAGGGAAATTATACCTTCTCATATTTAATTAAGTAAAACCCTTCATTTATTGATTTGAATAAATCTGCTGCATCACAGTGCCATGGGAGCTCAGGGGACATCACCGCAAGTTCTATTCCAGCCCATTTCAAAACATATGTAGCTTTGCCTGTGGCCAGTTCTCACCATCATTTTTACATCTGGGCTTCCAAGGAAGGCAAAGAGAGCTCTGTGTGGGGGACAGCAACAGAATATAGGTCACATCACCATTTGTGGCATGAATGTCTACCCATTGTTAGTATAACAATCTACATTTTCTTCCCCAGAGATAAAAATCAATCCAAGTATGAAGTTGCGATCCAGATTAAAAACAAAACAAAACTAGCAAAACCACTCACATCATGGGTCCTGCCCTGGAGCTGTGGGAGGGTTAGATGCCTCAAAACCCTTTCTCTAATTCTGCAAGCAAATGGAAACAAGAAACCTGTATTATGCTGGTGACAGGACTGCATTCGCATCAGCTCTAAGACACACTGAAGCTCCTTCTCTAAGGATTGCATGGAACAGCACAAACAGGAGGGAGCTAAGGAAAGGACTGACATAAATAAAGGCTGCAAGGAATGCAGTGGATAAACTTACATGGCAACACAAAGAACAGACCTCCTTGGTAGAGCTTGCTGGCTGTAGAGGACAATTAAGTACCAGGTGCTAAGCTGAGCTCCATACAGAAGCCCCAGCAGAAGCAGACGAAGCAGCTGGACATGTGCAGCATCCCGTAATAGAGTATTAAGCAGCTCCCCTTCCTACTGAACTACATCCATCCTCCTCCTTTCATGTAACAGAAAACAAACAGAAGAACAAACAAGCACCCAAATACCAAATGTTTCTTATACTAAAGATTTCCCCAAGCTGGAATCTAAAGGGAAACGTGATACACGGAGGGTTGGCAATAAGCTTCAAATTCAAGTCTTGCTTGTTCATTAAGTCACAAAATATCGACCTCTGCTAGGTCTCCATTTTGTGGTGCAGCCTAATTTCTACTGGTGAAGAGAGACAAAGTTACAATAAGAATGGGCAGTGGCCTCTGTTTAGCAACCGTAATGCTGAGGAATGGAGAAGCTGGCGGAACTGAACCATTTTTCCTTCTAGAGCCCAGAAAAAATGCTTTCCCAGGGCCAAATATGAAAAATGCACTATTGCTACATGAATGCTGGTTACAAAGAATGAGGCATTTGACTTTTTAATTAATCAATTTTTTCTTTCGGCATTAAAAGAATAAAGAAGGGAAAGATGAACAAACAATTGGAGATGATATCAAGTCCCTTCAACGATCAGCACAGAGGAAGATGAGCCAAGTTGGGAAAAAGACTAAAATAAGCAGAAGGGCAGTTGCAAGAATCAACAAACAAAGAATTCCTTTGCCTTGGTGGCTGGTAGCAATTTGATGATTTTAATGGAAATACTTTTTTCCTTCTCTACAATTTTGCTATAATTCTGCTCAACAGCAAAATTATAAATATGTTATTTAAAATTTCAGCTTTTAGCAATATGGCGACAAAGCCTCTAAAAGTATCAACATAAATGCTTTCTGAATAACCATATCAAACCTCTGATTTTTTTCTTCCTCCTTTTTCATGTTGTAAATTTGCCATGTAATGACAAATTTGGGCATAAATCCTACAAAACCAGATAAAATCAGTAGAACTACTCACAGTAGTAAAGCTATGCAGATGTCTAAATATTTGCAGGTGTCTTAGATAATAAGCTTTGAGAGCAGGAACTACATATTATTAGTCTTAGTTCACTAGTACATTTCAGGATGCTTGAAATATATGTAATGAATAGGTTAACTCTGTGGTGTATTTTTGTTTGGCTCATCATAATTAAATGCAGCGTAAGTTTTCCATATAGTATTTTCTTTGTACATTTTCCCCACACATACATATATATAAATATTCATACATTAAGCATAGATGCAAACATATACCTTCATGCAGGTTACATTCAACCAGTAATGTATACTGGTCAACAACAAGCAACCACCCTCATCCTAAAAAGTGTTTAGTTGCAAAAATGTTAATGAAATCCACAGAAACACTTAGGAACCAGTTTTTTAATCTCATTACCATATCAAGGAGCTCCCTGTTAATCACTGTCCAAATTCATTTGGATTTATTGTATCACAGTTATGCTTACAATTAAATGCCACAAGGTCCCAGTCAGATTAAACAAATGATTTTTCCTGTAGTCCTTACAGGACTAGTAGTGACAAATCACATGGAAGTAAAATATATCATAATTAATTAGCAGAGGCCCATAGATAACCTCTCCCACAAATCTCCATGGGCAATTTTAATAGGCTTCAATATTTAAATATAAAACCCTATGAAATTGCTTAAAAATTCAAGGAATACTTGCACTTGTTATAGGTAACAAATACGTCAGTCATGTAATTTTTTATTACATAATTATTTCTTTAGGGATGTTAGAAACAAGTAATTATTTTCTCAAAAATGAATTGGCAGCAACTATTTTTAAGCATGCCATTGTGAATGAAATATTATCAAATAATTGTTGTATTACTAACAACTGACTTACAGAAAAGAAACATTTCCTTATCAAAGCACATAATATCTCACCATTGTAAAAAAAATTAATCTTCTTTAGAGAAGCTTCAGTAAGCCAGTAGGAATTACAGGAAGATAACTGGTCTTAATATTAAACATGAACGCCAGTGTGAAGAAAAAGGGTTCGGCTTCTTTAGCTTCATTTCCAATAGTACCTGTTAGCTGTTCGTTCCTCTTGCATGTGTTATGGAAAGTAACAGATGACAGAATTTCAGAGATGTGTCAGAAAAATCTTCCTTTACAGGATGAAATATTTTGTTAAATACCATGAACTGTTCATGGTAATGTCTCTGCTTAAGAAATAGTAAATTCTACCTAAATCAGTTCAAAACAATGTGTTCCCAGAATGGGCAGGCTAGAATATATGAAAACTGCCAAAGAAAAAGCCCTCGCTTATTTCCAGAATTAAGCTTTCATCTCAGTGATTTGAATCCGTTTATCAAGTAAAGACCCTCGTGATCCTTCATAAAATCTTCAGTAAACCGTATTTTGTCTGCCTTCAGTCTCTTCAAAACATCAAAATGTCTCATTTCTCTTTCTTTCCTTGCTAATGTTCACTTAGGGGGATATTAAAAAATGTCTGTGCTAGTCCAGGAAGACTGGTCTCCTGACACTGGAGAGGAACGAACCTAACTTAAAATAAATGTTTAATGATGAAATTATTGAACTGAATTTAGCCTTGACATGTCTGTAATGTCAAAAGAAAGTCTTCAAGTTAAATAGGAAATCGTACAAAATACCCAGGGTCCAACTTTGGATAGCAACGACTTCAGCCTGTTAGAAGATTGATTTACCTTGAGCCACAAACTTGAGTTAAAACTCAAGTTATCTGGTCTGCGGTTATTTTGAGCTACTTATAATAACCCATCTTCAGTAATCAGACAACCTTCCTGAAACAGACACAAATTACATAACTTCCTTCACCTGGAAGCATCCCAATATCACCTCTTGTGTCAGGTACAAAAATAGGAACCAATGTTAGAAGAGAGGTGGGCAATTAAGGATAATCTTCGACTCTTACAAAGTCTGTCGGACAGTGTCGTGATGTTCTGACAGCAAAGAGGCTGAGAAGAGAGCATGCAAATGTCACCATGGTCCCCAAGTCAAAATGCCAGACAAACGGACAATGAAAAAAAACAGGAATGAATAAATACAATGGAATCTGTAACACAGCTCTTCAAACTGTTTGTGAAGAGTGATAAAAATCAATGTTTAAAATACACAGATAAAGATTTATTTTATGAACACTGCTTAGTCTGAAGCCAAATAGCTTGAAAATAAAAATTTCATAAACCACTTAAGAAAATTAGAAATTTCATTGACAATTAGCTTTGAAGGACTGCAGAGTTCATGTGAAATTATGATGAAACTGGACATAAATAATAATTTTACCTACTGAAACTTGCAGTTATAAACGGTTTAAGGCACACATACAGGTACCCTGTATCATGCTCCTGAAGCAAAACAGCCATAAACCCACCAATAACCAGACATGGGAAAATCATGTTTGTGTAGGTCTATGACTTGCAATAGCAGGGACAGAGCTGGGCACTCTTTCATATGGATGTCTCCCAGACATTTATTCTACTCCTGTTTGCTGGACTTCAGATAAACCAGCTGGGCTGTACTGACGTCAGAGCCTGGATTAACAACAGCTCAGGACGGAGAGCACAGAAACAGGCATTATATTGTCTTTATGTTCCCCACCTTCACCCACGCCTCGCTGTATTCTCCACCATGGTATCTGATGATCAGTTATTTCAGAACTGAAGTTTTGACCACTATGCCTCCTTCCATTTCTGCTGCAAGCTAACTTTTCAATTCAGCAAGTGTAAATACCTTGAAATCTAAAGTTAGCAGTGCATCAAGAAGTCTCAACAAATTACCCTCCATGTATTAATTACCTGTTATTGTATAGGTGAGGAGAAGGTCTGTACCTGCACCTTTCAGTGGCAGCTCACCATGAGATTAGTCACAGCATGAAACCGCACCCACAACACATGAGCAGGGTTAACTTTTGTTGAGCTCTGATATGTCGAAGAAGAGCCAAACCCATGTGCAGGTGATGGCGGCAATCATCATTAGCTGAGCAACTGTGCGCTCCATCGCCTGATAAACAACAGGAGACAAGAACCGAGCTGAGGACAGCACAGAAAATACTTCAAAGGTTGTTTCTGATGAGCTGGAAGATGGGAACCTGCTGGCATGATAAAATAAGGAGAGGTGATGCAAAGAGGCAACAGACTTGGAAAATGTTTTGAAGCAGCATTCAGAATGGGAAAAGTCTATGGTAAAACAACAACCAAAAAGTTTTTGTTAATAAGTGATTTGGGGATGTGTGGATACTCAGGGAACACTAGATTTTAGGAACGCCTCAAGCTTAAAATGTCAGTTAGATATTAGGATGAATGCAGACTGGAAGTGAAAATGGTATCTGTCACTGAAGGGCCAGAAGCAGTTGGCAGAAACACTTACAACCAAATGATTTAAAAAGTTTTAAACTTCAATATGGTGGAAAATTCTGCAAAAATCCAGTCACGTTTGTTAATCATAATGCTATGCTAATCAAACCTAAACAATTGCCATGATAAAAGCAAGCCCATCACTAGGGTTGCCAATTACCACTATTAACCTTTACAGAATTGATATTGTCTTAAAATTTCCAACTACAAGCTGTGCCATAGGACTTGTTTTTTTGGTACTTCATGATCCATTGTTTTTCTTCTAATAGTTATCTTTTTTTAGAAACCTGTGATATTAAGATACACAAATTTGTTTATGAAGGTAAAAAATAATTATATACTTTTAAACTTACTTGAGACCTTATGAATAAATAAATACATAATTGTTAAACCAAAGTAGCATCTAATCAGTTGCCTTTCACATCATAGCACTGACTCTAATCTCTGGGGCATAAACAAACATGCATACTTTGTGCAAACTTTAATCATAAAAAAGAATGAAATATATTCCAACATAAATATTTCAGCAAATAGCCATGTGAAGGAGCATGAATGTTTAATTTAGACATCACCTCTGTCACTATCTGTTAGACATCATACCACTGTTTCTCCTCTGGGATTTCCAAAATATAACCAAGTTTCCAGAGCCCAACTGAAAATTATGTTCCTTGTCACCCATATATTCCCCATCTACTTCTAGGAACGTATATTCATATATTACTACATATGAAAAACGGATGTTAGAACAGAGTTCAATAGAAAGACATAGTGCAATCAAACACATGTCTAGTTCAGAAGCAGCCACGGAACATCTCTCCTATAAGCCGACATATAACAGAAACAGAAGTTCTTCCCAGCATCCTTAAAGAAACTTTAAAAAGGCCCTTAAAGATTAAAACCCACAGTTACAGTGTTTGAGAGGAAGAGCACAAGAAAGACCAAGGACACTGTCAATGTTCTAAGCCCTTGAGAACTTGGGGGACTTTTTCAATCAAAAGTCGCGAGTGATCCCGGAAAGCAGACCATGTGCCATGTGAGAAGGAAAGCTAAAACCCAAATCTACTTCCTGCAAATCTGCTCCAGGGGAAAAAAATCCCTCATAACTAAGAATGTGGTGATTTGCTTAGTAATGACAATGTAAGCAGGATGTGCTGAGGGTTTAATGGCAATAACTGCCCGCTCCTACCTTATGTCTAGCTACAGTCAGCTTCAGAAGACAGTGGAAAATGCTTTTGTGGTTTAGAGAAAAGTCTTGCTATTTGTTCACTCACATTTTGATATTTTTGTGATTTATGGGAAATGACATCAATTTTCGAAGTGATCAAAATAAACTTACAATTAGTCTGGGGGAAAAATGCTCAATGTTCATTATTTTTTGCAGTTATTGCATGTTACAGTAATATTTGGACATCCAGCTGAGATCTATACCACTTTACATTAAGAGCTGTTATGTACCTACTTTGACAGTCTACTGCTGCAAAGAATTCCAAATATATTTACAGTACAGTATATACATATTCTATAGAGGTAAAGGATGTTGTAATTCACTTATACAATCAAGGAGATATGGTACAGAGATTAAGGACAAGACTGTTTACGTAAAAAGGTTTTAAACAACTGTAAAAGATCTAAGCGACTTAAGGAAAAGTCAGATGGGAAGGACGTGACAGAAAAAAGGACCAAACTCAGATCTCCTGAGACCTGGTTCAGTGTTTTCCTTGTAATTTTTTTTTCCTTCCTTTCCCTTTTTATACTTTTTTCCTTAATCTGAGCACAACTCAAAGGCAGGTTCATGTCCTTCCTTACCATTTCAGAACCTGTGACTGGAAACACCTTAAAGCAAGGTGTCCCCATCTTAACCCACTAACATCAGATGTTTGTAAAACTCAACACACCAGCTATAAGCAGCTAAACCAATGTTCTGTAAAGTAACAACACACTGGAAAAAGGAATATAACTTTAATATATAAATTAATACTGACAGCTATAAACCTCAAAAGGCGAATGGCCTCACACTGCCAGTCTGGTCTTCCCTGATTCTTAAGAGAAAAACTCTTCTTATTCCATTACAAAATTCAATGTGCTTGTATCGTAACTTTCCACCCATATCTTAATCCCATTACCACCAAAAAAATACTACATGTATTTTCTGATGTAAAAGCTAAAGGACTAGGTGGTTCCACAAAGGATGATCTTTCTCATTACCACAAAAGCATCTTTCAGCACATCGACAGCCTTAATATCCATCCGTATACCTCATGGTAGTACACTGCAACTCCCACCAATCGCTCGAGTGCAAGAAAAGCTTCAACAATCAATATGCTCAGTAGCAGTTATATTTGATATATAAACTTGACAATATGGCTGTAATTATACCAGACTCCACATCAATTTACATCACAGGATGATACAAATTTATTATCTAATTTCAAACAAATTTTTTTGAGTTCAGAAGTACTTTTTTCTGACTAGTGATAGCACAAATTGAAGACAGAATCTCAGGCTCTAATTCAATTAATTTCTAACTGGTACATCTTTAGAACTAAGCTTCTAAGAATCTAAAAATGTAACATTTCAAACCAGCACTGATGGTATGCAAAACTGCGTATTAATATTTGCTTTCTAAGAGACTAGGATCCAACTTTACTGGGCACTGTATAAACACACTGAATTCCTAACTCTTCACCATTTCCAAACCACTAGGTAACAAATTTAAAGTAGTGTTTCACAGAAGAAATATCGCTGCTGGAACATTCTTAAAAGAACTAAAGGAGGGAAATATGTTTTGTCAGAAAGTGAAGGGGCAGTTAAGAAGTCCATGGACACACTGAGCAAAAGGAGGAACCACTTCTCCAGAAACAGGCCAGCTCAAACTCAGACATGTTAAGTCATACTTAATATTATACTCTGGTGAACAGAACAGATGAAACCTTGATTTCTGCTGCTGGCCTCCACACCTACAACAAAATTGATGGCATATTTATACCTTAAAAGTTAAAATAGTTGTTTAAAATGGACAGTGTCAGACAGATCGGCATTCAAAGCAAAAAATGATAATTTGCTTCCAAGTGGATGAATAAAAGGAACTGGACATGGTCCTTAGGTAACTATTTTTCATAGTGAAATTATAGAACTATTATTATGTAGGTTATAATACCTAGGGAGAAAATATATGTACATAAATAATATTATTTGTTAGTTAACAATTATTAATGGATCCCATCATTATTAGTCTTTGTTATTTTAAGAGAAAACTTGCACAGTTAAATTTTCAATGACACACTATGAAGCAATAAATTAATCAATTGTATCCACAAAAAAATCCACAGCGTATGTTTGTCCTGTCTTTGTAAACTAAAATTCTGACAGGCAGAACTTCAGGAGAAGTTAAGAGAATTTTTGGCTGCAAGGTGAGAAGAGCAGAGCGTTACCTCTGACAGGCGTTTGTTAACTTCAGTAGAATAACAGATTAGAACTAGTGCTTGTCTATATATGTAAGTTGTGAATGAACAGCAGTCATGTCCTTTACTTCATAGCATACTTTTGGATCTGATTATAGCAACAGGAAAACCACGGTCAGTCCTGCCTGAAATAGAAACAGCTTATTTTCATGTGAGAAATGTTACCGGAGTAGTCCAGATGCTCAGTGTAGAATGGGAAATGTGCACATTTAAATCGTAATTCAAATCAATTATCTATTTGACATGACATTAAATAACTGCCAAATAAGAGACAACACCCTGAAAAAATCAGTTTTAAAAAGTCGGTGATGAGTTCTGTAGTTCTCAGAGTGTGCATGTCTCTGGAAAGAATTGTTTTTATATTGTTTCATTTTGGGGATTTATATTAAATCTGCAAGTGTATTGAACACAGACCTCATAAACCTGCCTCATACAGATGTTGCCATCTGTTCTGACTGCTGTGCTAGACAGTATTTTGGAAGCTTGGATGAGTGCAGAACATGTCTCTAGCTTGGCAGGTGACTATGTTCGCCAACTCGAGACGGTTCCAGGCAGAAAGCAGTAACTTCACCTACGCTCCAAAGAAGTAGGTAAGTTGCCAACTTGTTTCTGAGTGACTTGGTGCTGACTTAAAGTATTTGAGGTGCTTCTGCATTTCTGAGCAGCATGAGGCACTTGAGGAAGGAGCTTTCCAGAAAAGGAAAAGCTGCCACAGCACTTTGAACAATGAACCAGGCCACAAAATAACTCCCCGACTGGAACAGCGGAGGCAGAAATTTTAGTCCGCAAGGTTTGGTAAAAGGTTTTTGCGATTTCTAAGATCTGCGCTAGTCAAGTAAGAAGACAACTACAGAGTAGCCAGATAGGAACAGCATTATGGGACATAGTTAAAATGTTCTCCTTTTGCCCTTAACCTATAACATCTCTTTTTCTCATAAGCTGAATGTACCCAATTTTTAGAGGTTCAGTCCCAAGGCTCTGGCTTCAAGTTGCTGAACAAACTGCTACAAGGCCAGGGCCATCCACTCATTGCATCAGCTGAGGTAATCAACTCTTAGTCCATTATCTACCTCTAAACCACTGTAATTACAGAGAAAAGTACATCAGTTTAAACCACCCTTGCAAGCCAGCATCGATTGCAACAAAGTAGTAATTAATATCTTTAATATCTTTACTCATCTGAGAAGCAAACCATGAAGCTACCACAGCTGAATTGATCACAATCATCCATTCACATCCTATATCATACCAAGACTTCATTACAGCTGCAGCCTTTAGGCCAGGGTTGTCAAACTCATTTTTGCCAGGGTCACATCAGCCTCGCAGTTGCCTTCAAAGGGACGAATGTAATTTTAGGACTGACTAAATGTAGGAGTAGTTAGCTGATGTGGCCCCTGGTGAAAACGAGTTTGAGACCCCTGCTTTAAGCACTATAGTAATTGAATAACAAAATAGGAATAATAATAACAATGAACAGAAGTTTTAAAGAAACTTCAGCATATACATTTTGTGCCCAATATCCTGCAATTATCCTACTGATAAGCGCAATTGTACATATCAGAGATCTTTTTAATTAAATTTTCTCAGTCTACTGGGCTTAAACTTTTAATAGTGTTTCATTTGAACAGAAATTTTAAAAAAGATGAACCTGAACTTTGAGAAAAATAAAGAAAAGAAGGGCATAAAAGGCCAAGGAAAAATATCCTGGCTATGTACTGAAAGAAACCCTTTAAGTATGTCTTATATTTTGGAGTGGATTAAATTCCTGACTTGTTGGGAGAAAGCATGTTTGGATGCACTACGGAAAGCACAGGTAAATTAAAAAAAAAATACAAAGGAGTGAAGTAGTAAATGAAAAAGCTGCTTGAGAGAGGCTGCACAGTGCTGACATACACAGACTCTAGGGTTGCTACGACATGGAAGCGCTCAATATGTACTAAAACATACCTGAGTCCTACACAATGACAGACAAACCCACAACAATTAAGAAGATACCTAATCTTATACCACCCGTTGCCTACATTGCTGAGAAAAGACAGCAAGAGATTAAGAAACCCTTCAACTATTTATTTAGTTTTAAATGAATTCCTCATCTTTAGGTTTTCTCATCTTTTAGGATTAGCTCCTCATTATTTTAAACACATATGCACGCATATATACTTATATAAAGATGCATCTTATCCTGAACATATTTAACATATTAGTATATCTTCTGTGTGAACTTCCCAGAAAAGAAATAAGTAAATAGCACAACAGTGATTATCAGGAACCCTCCATAGCCTCATGTATGCACAGCCCTCACACATTCTGGAGCCACGCATGGCAGTCAGCGTTCTGCCAGGTGGCACTACCAGACCTATGTGGTATTTTTTCTGGGATATTGTTCTACACTGACCACAAACTGAAGCACTAACTTTATGAGGAACAACCTCAACAACTTCGGAAATGGCCCCATTCCATCAGGACACAGCCCGGAGTGCACTACAGCACTGCCTTGTAAACTCTTTTATTAATTTCATAATAAATGCTTAGAAATCAGATTTTTTTTTTTTTTTTTTTTTTTTTTTTGCAGGTGATAATTAAATATAAAATCAAGGCAAAACAGATGTGTGGTAAATTCTTGGCACCGGTCTAGTTTGACTGAGTTTTAGCATCGCTTTCCGGCAGGCCCAGCCCTGGATCACCCTCCCGTGCCCTTCGCCTCTCTCAACGCTGCCTTTAAAGTTTCAGTTACCATTACAACATCTAAATGTGGAAAGGTTTAACACTTGATTTGGTTTTGTTCAAGTTAAAATCCATTGCTGCAGTTCACGGCAAAACTTTTTTAAAAGATCCATAAACTTTTTTATGCACTTCTCGGCTCAATACCGGTTCATTTTTCTTTGATGACATCAGTGCAGCAGTGACTTTCTCCTGTGCTTTATAAAGGGACTAAACTACTGAGAACTTTCAATAGTGCCATAAAATGAGGCCTATACCCCAAAAGGGGAAAGTGAGTAACATCTCAGCTCTCTTCCCTTCTCACCACCTCTCCAGCTGTCAAAAGAAAGTTGCAAATGGCAGAGCTTAAATGGTAGACTTTAAAAAAAATTTTAAAATCACAGAAAACCTATAAATGAATCAAAGCTAGAACATGCACTGGGTCCCATTAACACATCTCTCACAAACGGGAGGCTGCACGGTCTGTTCGAAGTGAGTAACACTGGACTTTTTCCCTATAAACCTGATTTATCTGTGGAAAACCCCGTCTGTTTAAAGCGACTGATATTGGACTTCACCCCTACAGACCTGAATTAACTCTGGAAATCTCCACTCCAGCATACAAAGACTGACGAGCCTGTATTAGCCAGCCTGCTTTTCCTCAGAAAAGGACCAGTTTTATTCGCTCTGCTCTGTGTTGGAGAACAAGGGAAAGAAGTGAGCGAGGGTGAAGTCTCCTCTGTCCCCACCGCTTGGGTTACGGGTGCAGCTGCAGCCTCCAGCCACACAGGGACACGCAAAGGTCCTCCGAACACAGAGCATATGGTGGTTTCCCCTTTCTATTATAATTCCTGCTGTGCAGCTGCATCCAGCAAAAACACAAGCCATTCCCAACACAGGTGGTTTTCCCTTCCTTTCAAAGTGACCCTTACACCCCGTTGCACCATTGGGCTCAAGTGACCAGTGAGCCTGCCAAAGCTGCAGAGGAGCAGGAGAAATCTGCCCAAGAACGGTATAAGCCACTGTTATTTGTTATATACGGAAGTGTATAACCAGATGCCATGTCTATACTAAGGACTGCTGGGTTTGGCTCAGGAGCAGAACCACAGCCACCAACACAAACCACTAAACGCCCGACCTGTGAGAACCCAGAGAAAAGTGCAGCAATGTCAGGAGCTTGGACAACGCTACTGCACTGCTCTCTGCTGTCCCAGGCACCCCGATGGTCAGTAGGATATATTTTCTAGCTTCAGCTATTAAAGATTGCTACAGATAAAATCACAAATGAAATTAATTCCAGCCTGTGCTCTGCATTACAGAGTTCATTTGCTACTGAATTGATAATGACCTGTACATAAGGCCATCCTGATTCCTTTGCTGGTCATCTACATGGGGCTGACGTACAAAATTCATTGCACTGGAGAACACATGTCACCTTCAGGAGCCCATTTTTAACTGGGGAGGGACATCAGAAGAGTCAGGGAGCTTGTGGGAACACGTCTCCCACATTAACCTCACCCATCCTGTATCCAAGTATATGAATTACAGAAGCCAAGGGAAAGAATGAAAAGAAATGGCATAAAACCTAGTTATTTTAACAATCTATTTTGCACAGTAATTAATCAAATCAGGCCGCTCAGGGGCTCCAAAGATCCTAAGGTAAACTTAATTCACTGTAATTGAATTAAACACTATTGAGCTAAAAGTTACAATGCCTAGCAAGAAGGATAAAAAAATATCCCTATAAAACCTCTGGACTTTTAAAAGCAAGCAGGGAACTAGGAGTTAAGCAGAGGCCAAGCCGAAGAACAAGAGGATATGCACTGCAGAAATGACAAAAATCAGAGAATACCACAAAGACAAATATGTTTATTTCGATCCTTCAGTCTAGGTTTTAACACCTTAAAAGTATTACGTTCAAAGGTGAAAGATACTATATTTTTCAGGGGTATATTATGCCAATGCATAGAGCTGACTGTCGGTTTCCTTTCTTTAATGCAAAAGTCTGAAGTCAGTTTTAAGCTAACAATTCTACTTTCCACTGTACAGGCAGAACAGAAATGGTCTGTTTTGAATAAGGTATTTTACAGCATTTATAAAGTAAACAATTTATGCAACTGTATTAATGCATTTTTATTTTATAACTGCATACAAAGATTTTCATGTATGGAAATGTCCTCACCCTGAAACAATTCAGTAATTTCTTCATGTGAACATGTGTGGCCTGTGGATTGCCTGTGAACTATTTGTCCTAGATACTGTTTTGATTACTTGCAATTCATACTTTTCTCCCTGCAACGCTTGATTAATCACCTCCATCTCATGTTATTGTTCTTACTTGCTGACAGGATGAACCCCAAAGAACTTTCATGTTCACATGGACGGAACAAATACTCATAACTACATACCTTTGCATGATTATCTGCTACCATTTCTTTCCTCTAGAACATTCCCTCCATTAAACACTTACTATTAGGAACACTCAAAGTGAATAAAAAGCAACGTCAAAGCTAACAGGCATTCACAGGATTCTTGTAACCAATGCTCAGAGTCATCTTTTTTTTTAAAAAACAACAAACTAACAGCGTCAGTGCAGAGAACAGGTAAACAAATCAAAAAATAACTCCAGAACATTACCTAGAATGCAATTAAATCAACAAAATTTCTACTATAATATTACATGTAAGAAAAAAAAAATCAAAAACAAACAGGAAGTTTTACTGACAAAGCGGAAAAACAATGTTCCTGGGAAGATTTCCTTTTAAAAATAAAGCAAAAGCCAGAACCTTGCGTACTTTCACCTCCAAAAAGGAGATGGTAGCTACTACTTCTACTAAAATTATTACTGAACTTTTACTCAGAAATACAGGCTCAATAGCTTCTTGATTTGTTAGGAGAATGAGAAAAGATAAACAACTCAAAGTGTTCTGAATAAATGGCAATTTAGCAGAAATACAGTGTTTCCTTGAATGCTCTTTTGGCTATGAGCAATAATGCTGCCACAAAAATCTGGTTTGCATCATCTAAATGCTTGAAAAAAGAACACATAATTTAGGAAAAAAATGATGGCTGCCACTTAGCCATAAAGAGCAGCACTAGTGTCAGAAATAGCTTTTCTATGATATTTTTGTTCATGTTCTGGGTTTTTTCAGCAGTAGAAGTAATTACGGTGGTTTGTGAGGGCAGTGTTTAGTGCTATTACCCTTCAAACACTGTACACAAACAGTGAGCCTGACTCCAGGAAGGTTGAGTGTGGCCACAAGCCGGGCTGTAGCCACATCCTTGCCCTCAAGCCCCTAAGGAGCCCCACTGATTTCATGAGAAGTAAAGGCTGTACTCTAGAAAAGGTGTGTTGCCTTTGATCCAATTTCTTGTCTGTTTGAAAGAAACTTTCTTTTACACCTTATATGATAATTTTACGCACAATATTTAATGGTGAAGGCATGAGTGGTATGACCTACTTCAGTTTCATAGACTGGATATTATTTCCCTTTCCTTAAGAAATGGAACCCTGTGCCAAATGTTTTCTCCTTTTCCTATTTCTATCTCCAGGAAGATCCTTCACAAACCTGAGAAGCTTTTTCAAATAAAGACATCCCTGTATACCTAGAGGTGGATTTCTGAAATGCTATCACTCATAAAACACGTACTGATGATGACAGCGAGGGCATAAGCAGATTTGAAGCTCAGGATGCATTGGGTGAGGCTTTTACCACCCATATTTGAGGAATTAGCCTCTACCAGCCTAACCCATTGCAGTGACCCCTTAGAGTCAGTTTGAAATGGCTCCTAACAGCCAGCTGGGAGATCTGCAGAAGCTCCAGACCCCGCTGTAATCCCTGAGCTCGCACAGGGCACACACCATGCTGGCAGCTCCATGGGCACCCACCCAGCCTTTCCTCCCGGGGACAGCAGTGCCCAGCAGCTCCGCACGGGGACAAGTCTCCTCTCCAGCCAGCAGAGAACTCAGAAAGATCACCCGATAACAGACACTGCTTCAGCTCTTTTTTACTGGCACAAAACTTGATTTTACTTTGGCATATAATCTGTGATTAATTCAGATGCCTGGAGAGAATACACAAGCACTCAACCAAATACCAGCTCGTTCTGTTTTTACACAACCTTCTTCTGTAATAATTTTCTAGGAAGGTGCCTTAGGAACTGGTTCTTTAACTTCCTTCCAAGGCTCAGAGGGACTCTGCTGTATTGACTCTCCAACCAGCTGAAGGAGCCTGAAAATGGCCTTTAGCACCTGAATGACAGGCAGGACACAAGGAATGTAGGAGTTTCTGCAGCTCTAGTGTAACATGAGCCACTTCCTACAGAAATTAGTGATAATAGAATGCATATCACATGAATCTTCTGTTGTGTTTTTAACCCTTGCTGGGAAAAAAAAAAGTTACTAGTAAGGGCAGTGCACTTTGAACATGAAAAAGCATCACTCTGCACCTAGCATTAGATGATGGGGATGACCCATTTATTAACACTTGCCTTTGCTTCGATTACAAACCTTGATTGTATTCTCTTCCTCATACCGCACCCCATCAGGCAATTGCAGCAAAGTCAATATCCCAGTTTGCATGGTTTATAAACACCAAATATACTTTATCAATGAGCTGGCTGATGCATGGTGCATGGTCGCTTTAATGTTTAGGTGGGAAATCAGCAAAGATGCAAGGAACACCATGGGACAAGCTTCCAAATTCAAACAAGAAATACTACCTTTCTAATCAATGGATTAAGTGCCCTGTAACTGGCTTTGCACAAAGGGCGTGTCTGCCTAATTGGGCTAATTGCAGAGGAGCATATTGAGCACCCCACATTCCTCAGCCCAGACAACAGGTAAGTGGCACACCTAATCCCTTCAAATGGGATGCCTGGTGTTGCCTGCAAATCTGTTTATACTGTTTAGCAAACGTGAATTAGTATTTGCTGGCATAAATGCCCTGCTGTGCAGACCTTTGTTAACTTCAGGCTACTTCCTTTTTCTCTTAAAGCTGTTAAATGAGTCAATCTGGCCTTAATACGTTTCACTGCTGTGTCCACTACTTATCTTTCAAGACTATTGTTTTCTAATGCATCCTCATAAATGTCTAAGGCGTTCCTCATTGTGACAACAATTTGTTCGATAATTACAGGTTCACATGAAGAAAGACTAATATGCTCTGTGGAAAATCAAATATCCAGATGGGAGGTGAAGGGAGGAGAGATAAAGACAACCTCAAAGTACTTAAAAAAAAAATAGGTCTCATATAAGAAGTCTATAAGCATTTTAGCATTCTCATAATTACAGGAACAGAAAATTAATTAATGGCTATGCATTTTACATAGTCTATTACAGGTCTACAGGGATACTGCACCAGGAAAAATATTATTTTGTGTAGTCTTTGCATTGTTCTTTGCTCACAAGCTGATCGAAAACAGCATTTAGGATTAAGAAAGTATTGAGTATTCACTCATCTGAATCCAAGGTATGGAAGTTGAGGTCTGTGCTCCAGCTTACAAAACAAACACATTTACAAAGGACCTAGTAACAAATTATCCTTGTATCCTTAGCTCCATTATCTCTAACATAAAAAACTTAATGAACATTATGGCTTTCATGTACCAGGAAAGAAGCCACTGAAGACCTTAGTTAACTTTTGAGACCTTCGTTAACTCTTCAAATATTAGCAGTTGCAGGCCTGCCATCCAAATGAACACTCAAATCATATATGCACGTGTAGATTTCTCCAAGGAGCAAGTTTATGACTGCCAGCAGTGGCTTTCTGTGACCTGTCAAACTTACCTTCTGACCCCCTTACCCCTTTATCACCACCTTGACAAGAAAACAATTTTGCCAAACCCAACCGTGATGTTCAGCAAGATGGAGAAGGAGACAATGGCCAGCCTGGGCTTCCCTCAGTTCTGCAGCTGCAATAAAACATCACCCTCCCCGTGTTTCTAAAATCTTCCCTCTCCCCCTCTGCCCTCCTTTGGCCACTGGAGCAAGCCATGCTCATCACCAGAACTCCTCTGTCACTTTAAGAAGTGAAACAGAAAAACCTGTACCATTTTTATACTTTTCTTCACTCTTTTCAACCCATTCTAACTCCTTCCCCCTGGGAGTCAGCCCTCCACCAAAAGTTTCTTTCAGCAAAGCCCTAGCTCTCTCTATTAAGCTTACCCACCCCTGCTTCGCCTTAACACTGGTTTCTTTGTACTTGCCCGGTGAACTGACCAGCCACACAGCACAATAGCTACAATTACTAAATTACACTGCCTGTCACTGCCTTTTGTGTCACACCTCTAACAGGTGTCATTACCATGATAGGCAAATTGTAATAATCCGTTCACAACTCCCACAGCCTTAATAATGTATTTTTTATTATTATTTTATTTTACATAATGTATGTGTGAATAGTGCACAGAATCTGAATGGCTGGTAAGTGTACAGTACTGACAGATTGAACTCTGTGGACTGTGGACATGAACAGCAGCATTTCGGACCACAAAACCGAACGCCACCACATCCCTGAAACTATGAATACATGGACATACATTATAATAGTAATGCTAATAAATGCGGTTATGGAAAACATCAGTTTGAAAATGACGCATACGAGGCATTTGTGAGCTGAGGCTGTTTCCCCATCCTGAGCTCACCCAGCTGTGCCTCTGCGCTGTGTCACGACAGGTACATCAGGACACGCTCTTCTGAGAGCCCTTGTAAAACTCAAATGTGCGAGGAATGCATAAGAAAGCATTGTGCGTTATAAATTCTATGAATGTGGCAATTTAAAGCAAGTTTTGAGTATAAATTTAATACAAAACTGTAATGAGACCCTGATTTTATGAGTCACACACAAAATCAAATGTTTAAGCAGGGTTCAGCTAAACCAATAAGAAGCTTCTTTACATAGGCCAATGGAAGCCGCCATAACCTTTTAAAAGTGATAAATATACCAATACATTGCTGTCTGCTGTTTTCTGAGGCCTCACTCATTACTGTGTTATTCCAGTTGTACACCAGCACAAATCCACTGACTTTATCGACTTGTATAAAAGGTCACCTAGTAGCAAAATGGGTTCCTAGAACCCAACCTGATAATGAAGGCACTGACAGCCCTATCAACACAGTTTGGATTTCCTAGGTGCAACGCACAGTTAGAAATAAAACCAACAAAATTTCACACCCTGGCAATGTAAAACCTGGAGTAAAGAGAAATGAAACTGTGCCGGCCACCCTTAGTAGAGAACCTCGCCTCTTCAATTCACACTGCTAAGAAGCTCTGGGTAAACAGAAAGGAATTGAAACAAGTCCTGGTGGATAAAATTGTTTTCTTTTTCCTTCATTTAACCATTGAAATCCTAAGTTAAGACCTTTTCAGCTTTACAGGGTATTGTAACAACACAGATGGTGGTTCTAGCTGTGAGAAACACAAGACGAGAGATGGCCTAAGAAATCTCATTACAATTTAGTGCTGGTTTAGATGCTAATACAGATAAGAATGATGGTTCTTGTCTTCCTGAAACACCATATTTCAGAGTTTTTCAGTGAACTCTGACCTATTAAAGACCTGGCATGTAATTTCCATGTGGGGCAGGTAGTGATAACCCAGACAGAGCTTTTCACACTTTCTTGCGAGTCATGAGATGTTGCATGTCTGAAGTAGACGGAAGCAGTCTGATCCAGGACAGACACCTCTAATTTACACACCTAAGAACGTAGAAGCTAAATGATTTTTCTTTAGCTATCATGGATTAAAATTAATGAAAAAATATTAAGTACATGTGTCTGACAAACAGGCAATAATGCCATCATTTTGCTAGTTGCACTGCCTGAGCACCAAGACAATCTCAGAAATGGAGCCTGTGGAGCAACCGAATGATCAATTCCCTAAAAATGCAGGCTGAAGAGGCAAGGCACTGGCTGAAATGAGACAGTCTCTGCTCAGTAAGAGCTTTTGACTTCGGCAGCAGCGTAGAAACAAAGAAAAAAATAAAGTAATAAAGAGAAAAATACCTTGACTCTTCATGCACTGCAGTTGGAAGGTTAGACGAAATCTTCTTCAGAATTATTTTCATTAAACTCTCCACTATGGTCAACCTCTTATGTGAAATGACCCTTCTGATCAGGCCAATGTTACCTACATGCCCATTTTTGGCCAACAAGTCGACCATCATTTCTGCCCCTACAACACCCATTGGAATTACTACAGCTAAGTGCAGGAGTGCCACTACACAGTTGTGCTTCTGCCACAAGTTCAGCATCTCCTTATACAGCTGTTTCTCAATGTGATGCAGCTGAAAGGAGATCTGTTGTGCCTTATCCCATAACCCCATTCTTCCACCTTGCACGCAGAACTTAATAAGTTTCCAAACAGGACATGCTTCAGTATGCTCCTGCTCCAGAAAACAACAAATCCATAAACTCACAGCATGCAGCATAGATGTCAATCTTTCAGAGAGGAAAAATAAAAAAGTTTGGATTCTGACATGTCTTCTGCCAGAGGGACACACTGTAAGACACTGAGAAAGTCAGTGAGCTACTTTGAAGCATAAGCCCTCTAGGCCACATCCCATTTTAAACTCTAACATCACCATCAAATTGTAATACAAAAAGCTAGCAGGGATCAGTGCTATTCATAGGCAGGAAAAAAAACCCCATCCCACCTGGGACATGGAGTTGCAGTCATTAGACAGACCCCACGGTAACAGTATGGATTTGTGGCAGGAGAAAGAGGATGGAAAAAGTATGAACAAGATGAGGGTTTTACCCTCTTTAGCCTATACTGTAATGAAGACGTCAACATCATCAGCATGACAGAGAAGTTGCAGACTTGGCTTATCACTTGTAGTACAGACTTTTATGATCTGCAGAAGCTTTTATAACACTTGTAAATATTACTTACTCTTCTGTTAATCTCAGCTGTGGGAACTGCATATTTAGGAGGAGGAAAACATAAAACTTGGGTGCTCAGGAGACCCTACCTTACTCTTGATTCCTTACCACATTTTCTACAGTTAGACAAAGAAAGCAAACCAGAGTTGGTATCACACACTGTGATAACTTGGCAGACGTGAAACATAAAAGCAACACAGAACCTGCCTCGTGATGTCTTGCACAATCTTTGTGAATCACCTGTGAATCATATGCCCCTGAAATACAACACCAAACTGAATCGAAAGCACCTTACTTCTCCTCTCTGTATTTTAAAAAGGGTGTTGAATAACGAAAGAGTACAGAGAAGGGCCACGGAAAAGATTTACAAATTGGGGGCAAAGAACCCTATTTTACAATGAGTGTTTAAAGGAATTTAAGGAATCATAATAAAACTGGAAAGAAGTTTAGTTACGATCCTAAATATTTACATGGCAGAAGGTTCCACTCGCTAGTGCAGTCTCCAGTCTGTCAGGAAAGGGAATATGAAGAATTTAGGACTAAACCTTGAAGCCGGGCAAACTCAGATTAGAAATAGGGTCTTCTACTCCTTTAAATGCAGACTGATTCACTATTGGAATGATTACTAAGGAAAGAGCTGACTTTCCCATCTTTTGATACCTGCAAACTAACAGTGGATGTTTTTCTGAACAAGATATTTTTATGCATACAACTTATTCAGTTAAACACTGAAATAATTAGGTGAGATTCGCTGGCTTTCTTTTATACAGTAGGTGAGATGATTATTTAACAGTCCTCCATCCTTAAAATCTAAGAATTTATGAACTGTGTCAATGTCTAACCATTTTCCTCCACCAGGTATGACAGCAGTTTCTCTCTCCACTTCAGAGATATGTTTAAATGCAGAGTTATGAAATTGCTCTCCCTCCCCAGGGCAGACGCAACACAACGGTCATGGAAAACTTTCAGTAGATAATGCCAAACCTGAATCTACACAGAGCAGGTCCAACCTTTTCAATAAGGCCCTTACGAATAGCACGTAAATATGAAGAAATTGGGAACAAGAGACTAAGTGGGTACAGAGTCATGAAAACAATCCTCTTCATTCGGAGGACCTGAAATTAAGTTCCTAAGAAAGAAAAGAGACCACTTGCAACGTAAATCTCTGTGCAGCATTTATGCATCATTGCAATACTGGACTATTTTTGAAAACAAAACAAAACACTTTAATAAATACCCTATGAGAACCTTACTGGACCTTTTTCTTATTTTACAAAGTCTAATGTGAGCCATCCCCCTTGCGATCCCTGGGCAACGGCAACTTCCGAAGCAAACGTTAGACTCCATCTACCGTACTAAGGCCCAAACTGAACATGTTACTGCCATGCTAGCGACCCAGCTCCCTCAAAATGAAAAGGTTTGTAGAGGAGCTATAACTTTTCTCAGATATGGTTTGAAATGACAGACGTATGATTGGGAACACAAGCTCATTCTCAGGTCTAAAAAAGAGGGTAATTTGTTTTACATAGATTTCATTAGAATCAGCCCCTATTTGCATGATCACAAACTAGCAAAGGTTCCTTTAACAATGCCCAAGCGCTACTTAAGAATTGTATGTATGTATGCATATATATAAAAACAGAAAGAAAAAAAAGAGGGAGAGAGAAATTGTGTGTGTCTAGGTGTACACACAAAAGATACATAAAATCTCACAGTGCCTTATAAGGCTGTAGGAGTTATTTCAAATGTTTTCCATGAGAGCAAATAGTTACGTTACTCTTGCATCTCTCAGCTCCTCACTAGCTTTGAAATGAACAATCGGTTTTAACACATTCTGTCATTGCTTCTACAAGTTCAACAACTAAGCCTTAGATATACCACACTTTAGAATATTCAAGCACTGTGGTGTTACAGTGAAATTACTGAGAAAAGTGTGCACATTTATCAAAATGTGCAGCCATTTGCTTAAAGAAAACCTGGAAAAAATTCCTTCCATGAGCTTTGATGGTCTGGGAAATAAACATGTAATTTTATTTTGACCTTTCCTGTATATGTTATCTATCATAACACACTACTTAGCAAACTGCATGAGACAGAGGAAGGTTTTCGCATTAAATCTGGGCTAACCAGTTTTGTTCTGGCCTCCTGATTTATTATGTTAAGTACTTATCTGACATCAGACTGAAATGAGACTATCGATAGTAGAATCCAGTTTTAATGAAAAAATACACGATCTAGGAAGACTTGCCTGTTATAGGGACACATATGAGTATATCCAGCCTTTGGTTCAAGCTCAGCATGACTAGAACAAAGTTCTTCAACCTTCTACCATCCCTAACTCTCTCTGTTACCTCCTTTCTCTCCTCCTGCATTGCTGTTTCCGTATTATCTAAGCATAATCTTCAGGTTCTTTTCACCAGTCTAGGTCTAAAATCTTATAGATTCTTTCTAGGTAACACTGAAATACAGAATCTCCTATCAACTGATATGTAAATTTCCTGTCCAGGCTTTCATCAGCTTTTGCATTGATTACTCAAATAATCTCTTCCCTGCCCTTGACAAAAACAATCTTTTCCTTGTCAGTGGTTTGGACGACTTATTCCTCTCTTTGCAGTGCTTCTCTCCACTTCCTTCACTCCTGCCTCCAGGTTCCATTCCTTTCCCACATCAAATTTCAGCTACTCATCTTCAAGGCCAGGCAAATTGCACCTTATCAATATTTTTTCAGTGTATCAGTCAGCCTCTTGGCAAGTAAGTGTGACTGGCCAGAGACCAGCCTCCTGCCAGACAAATCTGCAAGCAAATACCCACTTGCCTCTCTCTTACTGCTCAGCACAGTTGGGAGAATTTTCAGATCCACCTACAATCACCTTCCTATTACCTTTACAATTACTATTTCTCCTTATAAGCTTTCTCAATCAGAGAATCACAGGGTTGGAAGGGACATTAAGGATGATCTAGTTCCAAATCCCCTGCCATGGGCAGACACCTTCCACTAGACTAGGTTGCTCAGATCCCCATCCAACCTGGCCTTGAATGCTTCCAGGGATGAGGCATCTACAACATCTCTGGGAAACCTGTTGTAGTGCCTCCCCACTGTCATGGTGAAGAATTTCTTCCTTATATCTGATCTAAATCTACTCTCTTTCAGCTTAAAGCCATTACCCCTTGTCCTATCACTACATGCCCTTGTATAAAGTCCTTCTCCAGCTTTCTTGTAGGTTCCCTTTAGGTACTGGAAGGCTTCTATAAGGTCTCCCCAGAGCCTTCTCTTCTCTGGGCTGAACAACCCTAACTCTCTCAACCTGTCTTTGCAGGAAAGGTGCACCATTCCTCTGACGATCTTCGTGGTCTGCCCTGGACCTCCCCCTGTCCGTCTTTTGTGGCAGGTCCCAGAGCTGGATGCAGGACTCCAGGTGGGGTCTCATGAGAGCAGGGCAGAGGTGGAGAATCACCTCCCTCGACCTACTGGTCACTCATCTTTTGATGCAGCCAAGGACACAGCTGGCTTCCTGAGCTGCAAGCGCACATTGCTGGGTCATGTTGAGCTTCTCATCAACCAACACCCCCAAGTCCATCTCCTCAGGGCTGCTCTCAATCCATTCTCTGCCCAGCCTATACTTGGGCTTGGGATAGTCCTGACCCATATGCAGGACCTTACACTTGGCCTTGTTGAACTTCATGAGGTTCACATGGGCCCGCCTCTCAAGCCTGTGAAGGTCCCTAAGGTTGGCAGCCTCTCCCACCAGCACGCTGACCGGACCACACAGCTTGGTCTCACTGTGTCAAACCCTCTGTTGCTATAATGTTTGTGAGAAGAAGGAAGGACAGCTCAAAACTTATCACATGCAGGCCACAGATGCATCAAGATCTCTGCCCAAGATGCGGATCATCACTGCTCCTCCCTTTCAACCTGTTAATTCTCATCCATCTTCCTCTGTTTGATTGTCAGGGTTTTGGAATAGCAAGTATTTTTCCCTGCATTTGCACAGCAAATAATAAAACAGAATCTTCATCCAAGACAAGGATCCTTACTACTGCAAGGTAATATACTTTAAGAATAATTACAAGACCAGAGATCTGCTGGACTACATTATACACACAAGCTGCAAATACTGCAGGTTTCCTCACCACAGCTGCACTGGCATAAAACAAACCTTGCCCCATGCCACCGCACCACATTTATACAACATCCCTTTAACTTATGAGAAAATAAGGAAGAGTTTCTGATTACTTTGTCATTATTTTCTATATACAAGGTAGGTATACTTCAAACTTAATGACTCTGCTGTTCTTGGTACTGTAATTTCTGCTATGCTTTTTTAGTGATCACAGACATATGTCTCTGAACAAAATTAAGTAAATACACATTTAAGTGACAGCATATTTTCAGAATACATCATTATACGTTGGTAATGAAAAACTACGATGTGACTCCGTATGAACTTACAAAAATGGCAGAATAATACCCTGATAGAGTCACATTAAAATGAAATTACATTACATTGTTGTAATATTTGAAAATAACATTAAAGAGTTTTGAAAATGACCATTTAACAATGTATTCTGCTTCGTAAGAAGTGATCTTATCAGGACCAAGCAGAATTTGTGTTTTGGGTACGCTGGATCCTGAATCTGCAATGACAAGAAAGAAAAACTGGCCACAGTAATACAAAACAGGATTTAAAACTTGCAAATGGTGATTTAAGATCGCATGTATCCCCCAAACCTATTTTCTCCACAAAGATTCATAAACAGAACACACACAGACACACAGGCACATGCAAAACCAGTTATAATGACAACAGTCAGAGAAAATAGAGACTATCTGCATAAAACAAACTGGCACTTGAAACACATGTTTCTAAACAGAAGATTTTCTGAAACAGATACAGCATCTTTTACTGTATTACAGATCTACAGGGTATGAAGTTTATCTCACTAATCAGTTATTACCGGCAGTTTTAATAGTTCCATTAGAGAGGTAATTCCCTGTTTTTCTAATACCGTCATATCAGTAAGTGACTGCTAATTTCACATAAATGTGCTTACATTTTTCATGTATTGTATCCCGATTCAAAAAGTAAAAATACCAAATATCTAACACTGAAAGACAACAAACCCCAGGAAACTAAAAACACTAAAGACACTGCTCGGAGATCCTGCCTCCCTCTCCCCCACATTAGATGCGGTTAGTCTTTATGCAAATATATTACTAATGTGTATTACAAATTAAGCAGAACAGAATAATCTTTTGCCTAGACTTACAGGACATTTTACATCTTCAATTAGATGAGCAGCAATAATATTCACTTTGACTTCTCAAATCCCTTTCTCAGATCGAGAGGTTAATTGGTTGATCTTACAGTATGGATAAAATTCAATACCTAAATTAAAAGTGTGTGCATATGTTTGTATATATATATGTGTATATATACACAAACATATATATATGTATTAAAGTATCTTTACACTTTTTGAAAAAGCTACTTTAATTAGAGTAACAGGCACCTTTTTGAAATGAATTAAGTTTAAATCCTGTTCAGGAAAACCACCTCTTAACTACTTGCATATTATTAACACTGTATTTTTAACTCTTACTCAAATACAGCCAGATGCTTTTTTTTTTTGTAAATTTATTATTAATATCCCTGGTATGCAGATAAATGTTTAATAGGAGATTGATATATGTTTTAAAAGAACAAATAACTGTTGTAAGAACTGTATTGAAAAGTAACTACAGCATATTTACAGACACAAAAAAATCTAATAGGGTCAAACTTATAAGACACTGAATAACGTTACAAGTAGGTACTTAGAAACGTGCTGCATTTTCCCCAAATTCCGTTATGGTAACAAACACAAAAAGATGCTGATATCCAGTTTTGCTAAGCACATCTTCAGTTCCACCCATTACACAACATCAAGTGAGAAAACAATTTTATCTGACTGGTGGCTCAATGGCGCAGCCTATGTGTGCAAAAGTATAACACAAGAAGTTTACAGTTCTATAAGTGAGTGCCAAGCCTCTGGTTTTGCTGCATTCAGATAAGCAAACATACCTATAATTTACAAAAGTGATGAGCTGCATAAATGAAAGGCTATTTTAATACAATATGCATACTTATAGAACTAAATTAATGAAATTATCCACGACATAAAAAGATGAAACTCAAGTGATTCAGTGCAGAATTCATAAATAAGCGTCAATTATTTTGACATTTTGCTGTAAAAACAGATCTGAAACGATGATTTTCACTCATATCAAAAAGATACTACAGAATGTAAACATATATATAAAAATATGCTTGCACATCATAACCTTCAAAATGCACATTTGGGTCCATTAATACCGGTTGTTTTGTGTTCATCGTTTCAGAGACAAAATGCATACTTAGATTTACACTTTTTCAAAGCAATATATTCACTGTAAATTATTTCACTAGTCTGCTATAAGTTACAAGTAAATTCTTAGCTTATAGCTATAAGCTAAGACTTTTAGCACAAAAGCATGCAAATACACACAGCAATAAATATTCTCCTCTATCTGCATCTAATATGAACCAGCTCTCCCATTTCCCCACCTCAACCCGCACCCGGTTCAAAGCAACCAAATGCAGTAATTCCACTTCAATCTGATCCCAAGCCAGTTACAGAACAGGATCGAAACACGGATTGTAAAAATCGGGCAGAGACTGACCAGTTCACACCTCTAAAGAATTGGATAATAATTTTCAGACTGGTTAAAATACCAGTTAGTTCATTCAAAGTGGATGTACCAAACCTGGCTGGGGTATGTCATGACCTGTATCACTTGTTATAAGTGAGTTGAACAATCTTAGCGGGTTTTAACTGGGGAAACCTGCAAGCAGTGCAGTTTGTTTAGTTAAAGAAACACTCCCCTAGCTCATTTGCCAGATTTTAGACAAAAATAAAAAGTATTTAAAAACAAAATAATATATGACTCTTTTCCCAACGTAAGAACATATCTGTAGAAACGTAGTGGCAAAACTCTCAAGTAAAATCTTTCAAACAATTAGATGTTTGCATTTGGTTTTAGAGAACAAAGTCATAATGGTCTTTATAAAACCAAGTATACTGACATAAAGAAATCTTTTTTTGTCATGCAGAGTTCACTGCTAATCCAGACATAGAAGTGAACAGTGTTTTATATTTGCACTCAATTCTTTTTTCCTATTATTCTAACAAAATGACCCCACATATTTATTCAAGCTGTTTAAACAGGTAAGAAGTGCAAAAAAACATAGCTTGCATCATGTTACAAACCCAAATCAATAAGAAAATTGCAAGCACAGAAACAGGTATTAAATTCAGAAAAATCAGAGTGTAAACTTTTTTCAGGGTATCACTTATTTAAGCATAAGTTAAATTGTAGTGTAAAACCTTTTTTATATATTTAAGGAATTTGTTTTTTCCTTGTTAGCATCTCCTATTTTTTATAAACACGCAGTTAATGAATATATCCTGGATTTATCTCAAGCTCGGATAACGCTGTCCCTTTGTTTTCTACTTAAACAGTTTTGCACGTTTGTTTCCAAATATGCCAAATGATCCTATTTCTTTACATGCAAGAGGCATCCATATACTGTCAGTAGCTTTTTTGGCCATTTTCATGTTTATTTTTGAAGAGCTCGTATGGTTTACAATGCATGGAAATGATAGGCTACATACTTGGCACTAAATCACCCAAGCCAAAATATCAAATGTTTGAAACAGCAGAATGACGACCTGCATCCTACACTAAACACATCTTGTTTTTCGCAGTAATGACTTTGTGTACGTATTTAGCAGCGCTCTTTAGTGCTTTTTCAAATAGACATTTGTGTTCAGCTATGGAACAGCTCCTAAAAGGAGCTGTTTATTTAATAAAAGTTAAATTCCTAACCCAACAGTTTCTTCGGTTGCTTTCCATTTGCTCATTCTAGAATTAAACTGGTCACACACATTTTCCATGTTTGATCCACTGAAGTAAAACTAGACAACTTTTATAGACACGTTTTTATTGAAATGGATGTTTATTAGTTAGATCATATTGCTCTACAGAAAATAATTCTCCTGCTGCTTATAAACATTTTGATCAGCCATATTCCTGTGAAAGAACAAGTCTAAGGGGGAGGGGGGAAGGAAAAGAAAGAAAATGGGAGGAGTAGAGACGGAGACCACGTACAATTCTCATGTGACCTGCGATACTATCTAATTAGAAAACTTAAACTTCCCATAAACCTTTCACTGGAAGCAGCAGTGTTACTACCACCATATTTCAGTTCGCATTGGCTGATTTACCTACATTTCTGTGAGTGGAGGAACAGAAAACGCAATGCATTGTTCTGAGGAAGAACTCTAATGGCACAGTGTAAACAAGAACCATCAGTTTAGAAACTGAATGCAAATACAGCGAAGGGATTTTTCCAAAAGATCTTTCTTTATTACACTACAGGACACATAAGAGAACACTACTGAACGGCAACCTCAGTTACAGTGGCCAACAAATTACCTTTAACCATTAAATTAGAAAATGTTCTTCAGCACTATTCAGTTTAGCATTCTACACCGTCTCCAGGCTGAAGGTGGTCTGCATGTTGAACTTAGTACTGTGTGGGTTATAGTCTTTGTTTGCAGCCTTAACTGGGGATTGCACCTTAGCTACCGTAGTTCAAGCGTAAAAATACTTTGTCTGTAACACTATATACTGTTGCCAGCGACCCTCTAAATCCTTGAACCAACTGTGTCCTCTGGTGTCACAGAAGATAATGCCAATTTATTGCAATGTGTGGCTTTTTTAACTGATTAAAATTAAGCCGTAAACACGTGACAATGGAATTAGCACATTTAGAGAGTCTGTTTTCCCACATCCCATTTTGCGCTAGTGCGGCTGATCCCTGCAACTCTACGCGGGTGCAATTTTAATGACTTCGCTGGGTTTTGATGTTCTTATGAAAAAGCAGTGCTTGGTGTTTGTGGAGAAGGTAGATATGGAAGCTGAGTAGCTGTGATTGGGGACACTGTGACATCGTCTCTGTTTTTCGATAGGATCGGTGTCATTTTCCTCCCCACGATAAGACACCTCACTGACAGAGCCCGATTAGGGAAAATTTTATTATAAAATTCACTTCTATCGAACAAGGATGGAGTGATAAACAGTTCAGCCTCAGGGAAAAAACAGGAAAATATTTTTCCTCTCTCTCTCTCCCTTTTTTGTTTTCCTTTTTTTTTTTTTTCTTTTTTCCATTTAAGAAAAATCCTCCCTCCTCATAGGACTTTTCCTGAAAGTGATTGTGTTTCAGTTAATAAGAATTCCAAAAACACAGAGATCAAAGACATCTGAATGTTGTTCTAAAAGCAGAATAGTTGTGTTACTTCACAATTCAAGAATACAATTTTTAAAAAGAAGCAAAAATTGAGGACTTTTTCTGAATTACATTTGCTGTCAAACTCGTTAAAACCAAGGGTCTTCTGAAAAGGCAGGTTAGGCAATAGTAAGTTTACTTTCCAATATCCGTTTACATTTCTCCCTGGTTAGAAAGCTGGCAAGCTCAGGGTAAACAGGGAAAATGGATGCTCGTGGCCCTCTAATGCTTGAAGATGGACCAACCTCCAAGGAAGAACACTAAACAAATATTGATTTTTTTTTTTAAATATATTTTTTTTAATTCTAAAACATCTTTGCTTCTATGTTTGATAGTTCACAGAGGATACCTTTATCCTGGTCTCAGTCCTATATATTCAATAGACTTCTGTATACTAGTTAGCACATATACAGTCATGAAATATTATCTTTAGAGGATGACTTGGGGAACTTTGTAAAAGGAGTACATGGAGTAATTCGTTCCAGTTCTTACTTTCTTACTTTACGTTACCTCACTGAAACACATTCATCAGTTGATTATAAAATAATCAGTAATAAAAAGTCCTTTTTTTCTAAAAAAAAAAAAAAAAAAAAAAAACCAAAACAACCAAGAAACACAATAGAAAAAGAGTGTACTGATGAAGATATTTTCAAGATTTCACATCTGAGCTGTAACAATGCCATGAACTGAATGGGTTTCTTGGTTGTTTAACAATAAATCTTCCCAAAGAAAAAAAGCAAGCCTAAGCACTGCCAGCTTTTTATTTATGTCCAGAACTGAGTCATTACATTGAAACCATTCCCTTAAGATGGTGGCCTCAAAGTTACAGACCCTCCTTAAACGACTTTTAAGCACTTTCAACAAGAACATTACAAATCTGCTGTCAGAGAGAGCCTTAACATACAAGTCCTTCCGGCAATGTTCTAGATTTGCTTTTATTAAAAAACAATGGGAGGATGTTTACAAGCATATATAATTTTCATTAGGCACACTCATCCCCAAATACAGTACACATATGATGCAAACTTCAAATAACTTCAGTAGCAGTTGTAGCCCTGAAGTAAAAACTTGCCAAAAATCCCTGCTTATTTGGCTAACACATCTTTCCAGAAACTGTTTTTACTGTTATCTATGGCCATACACTAAGCTGAATTTAAGTATAAACTGAAGGTTCTGCTGAAACAAACACAGCAATAAAGCTACGTTACACTCAGTCATCAAGACGGACCTCAGCTCTTCCACTTGCTACGTGACTGAAAGAAAAGATAAAAATGTTATTTAACGCTCTAAGAATTTCCAAACCAAAACATATATTCCATCTATCTATAATTTCAAGTAGAGCACACCCTATTTTTAATAAGGTACAAACTATTTGGAAGTCATGACCATACTATCCAGCATGATTACTATCAAATATTACCACCGTGGTTTTTGTACTGTTCATTCCATTCCATACTGCACAGTTCCACACAACCAGTAAAAATATGGGTTTTCAAAGACAACTGCATTGGAAACAAATTTCAGTCTGGAAAAGTATGACTAAGGAAAGTAAGGCAGATCAATCAAAGGGCAAGTTGGAACTCCAGTACATTTCTTTTCAGCTTCAAAAATGAGATTTTAAACAATGAGTTAGTGATTTCACTATGGGAAGCAGCTGGAGGAAAAAGGTTTGTCATTTGATTAGTGGTCTACTAGATAGATTTCTTTCAGTAACTTCTTAAAAAAAATGTGCTTCTGATTGAGTGTAACTGTGGCATAAGAGCTGTTAACAGTGTATTAAACACACAAAAAAAATACAGCTCAACAACCCCAACTAGACATGGAGGAATTCTAATTAGCCACAAAAAGGCTATTCTCCCCTACAACTTCTCCCCATGTAAACATCTTTAAACTTGCTTGGAACTTTTTATCTTTTTTGGAGAGTGGCAAAAGAAAACTCCAACTTGAATAACCCAGATATCTTACTGTTAGGATATCCTCCTAGTGCTGAAGTTGTCTATTAACTTCCCCTCCACACACAGCCGGAACGGGGAGCTGGCAAGAAGGACTGGCAGGAAACAAAGGTGACATCAGAAAAGAACATCTTTCCCTTCCATTAAATACATGGTGTTGCAGTTTGCAACGTAAAACAGACTGATATCTGAACTCCACTACCCAAGTGAATAATTAAGATCTTCACATAAATACTGGATTTTTTTTTCCTCTGGAATATCCCCAAATAGCAGCAGTAACTAGAGGGGACACACTTGAAGTCTCCTGGAAAGAGCAAGTAATTCCCTTTCTGTCCCCAAGACGTGTAGCACATGAGTTGCCTGCATGGATCAGTGTAGCTATAAATACATTTATCTTGAAGAAATAGTCAAACAGTCTTTTCTAAGAGGAGTGTCTGATTGGTTAGCAGAAAATTGATACAGTGGAGTGAAGAATAACTGATAAAGAGATAATCCAGTGTGGCAATGTAGTTCTGTAGCACTGTAGCTCCAGCCTTCATTGGGTGGCGAGTGTAGGGTGATGGAAGAAAAGGACGGGCTTCTGTTGTTTGCATTTGAAGTATGAGGGAGGCATGGTGTGAGCAAACTTCAGATGTGAAGAACAAAAGCCCAGTTTTCCTCTATACCATCTCTAACTATATGAGGAAGCCTAAAGCTGAAACACTGCACTATTAGATTTTTACAGTCGATGTTCTGTTTATCTGTTTTTTCCTCTACTAAGTAGAGATGCAAATACCTGCATGCATTTATTCAGTGTACGCACGGCTTCATTTTCAGCAAGAGGGTCACTGTATATGTTCCAACCTGACCTTAATTCATGCTGTAGTTTCCCAGACTGTTACAATATATCATGTTCATTACTGGCATAACCAAACACTTCCCAAACAGGCTATATTTGACAAATATTTAAAATTACTTCTACAAGGGTTAAACATCCACAAATCTTTTCATTTTATATAAGTGAATAATTTGGAGAAAAGAATAGTACCTAAGCTGGTGGTGGATCAGAGTGTGCCAGTTACAGGAGCACTTAAGCGCCCATTGGCACAGCAAGACTCAAAGACCCGGTAGGTTTCAAAGAAACACTTCTTTTTTTTTTTTTTTCCTTCTAGAACTCTTTGCTTTCTAGTAAAGCTGCAACCACAATGTTCTCTCTCTTAATACCACCATAAAAAATCAAAACACTTTAAAACAAATTGATGTCCTCTTTAATATAGTCATCACATCATCACAGTCCCCTTGCACCCTGCTTGGTGACAACCAGGGGGATGCAAACCACACATCTCTCTTGCTCTCTCTCTCTCCTCTTTTTTTTTTTTTTAAAGGCATTGAAGCGGGCAACAAAGGAGAGAAAGACTGGGAGAGACACTCAATTGAGATATTGGCACCTTTGATTGACAAGATCTAATCAGCTTAGCTCCACACTAATAAAGTTGATGGCCTGTGGAGCTGGTGTATGTCCAGCTTCAAGTGAACTTTCAGTAGCCAAAGCCTCAAGGGCCAGGACTAAGACTGAACTTATCTAAACTGATTTAAATCAATTCTTAATGGGCTATTTCAATTTGATCAATTTGAAAGGATGGAAACCTGTAACCACTTGACTCAATTGTCTTGATTCATGCTGGCACCACTGCAGATTTGGTCAGAGCCACAAACTGTTTATCCTCAGTGAAACACTGGAGTACAACTGATATACTTCTGAAATTATTTGACCCTCCTTCAGTATATTCCAAACTGAGCATTTTACAAACCTACTTCTCTTGTACATGCACTCAAAACATTTTGAAGTATGTTATTCCAAAACAAGTAGTAAATGCTACATGCAAAATTCCCAATGCCATAAACTGGGACTAAACTGCTCTGCAGCTCTTAAACAATTTGATTTGTTTATCTAAATTAACAAAGTCCTTTACCTGTGTTGAGTGGCTGCCTGTCCCACTGAAGGTGGGATGGCAGAATGGAACATTATGGTAGGAATGATTAGAGCATTCAGATAGATTTCACTCATTATGAGCAGAATTAAATTTCTGAAATGCTTGAAATGCATTTTACAAAGCTCAATGCACTTTCAACTCCAGAATAACATATCAAGGAAACATACGTGGCTGTATGTATTATATTATACTGTGAAAAAGGCTCACTGCTTCTCTCAGGGTAAATCGTTGCTTTTAAGAATGAAAAAACATTCACAGCATCAAAGCTCACCTACATAAAATAATTTCTGAATTAAGAACTCTGATAGTCACATAAACGAAGTAATATCTTTAGGAAAACATGGTAATATTATAAACAGTGAATATTCTTAAGAGGTAGAACCATACGCTTACATGTACTTTACAGATTTGGCGAAGCACAAGCAGTGAAACCAGGTATCAGTATTTTTCAGTCAGCAGCACACATGAACACCTTAGGAATGTCTTGTGTTTAATAGAGGTAATTTAAGCACTTTCTAAAGGAAGTGGTTTCTGGTATTAATGGTAGATTACAAAAAAACCCTGAGCAATATTTTCATTCAGATTGAGGTTTTCAAGCTGTAATTGCTTTATACAAAATCCACTCTAGTGTTATCACTCAATATCATCTTCACTGCTGTACATCTGAAGATAATTTCGCAATAAAACTTAATTGATAGAGCTTATTTTTCACTAATCTCCTAATATAGAAAACTGAAAAAGTACTAACAGTATGTATTATGAGCTATGACCCTCACAGTGCAGCATATTTCTAGTTTATCAAACTAAAATAGATCCATTTTACGGCATCAAATATTTTATATACTTTAATAACGTGGAGATTTTTCCCAAAATAGGAAGTAAATGGAAAATTCCCTTAATAAAGCAAAATGTGTAGAGTAAAAGTAATTCACAAAGAGGCTGAGCAGAACATCTCATCTCACAACATTAGGAACTTGTGCCCCACTGACCATTAGTGCAAAATCTCAAAACATTTCAATTATGGAAATCAGTAACTCTGCTGTCAGTGACATCAATTGAGAAGTTGAATTCAGTGATTTTATAGTTATGAACTGAATTCCTTCTGATGTACCATGTAAGTTGGATTCTGAACAAGACTTTATAAAGAATAAAATATTGTGGATTTTAGTATATTTCCTTGTCTTTTGTTAGAACTAGTATCAACCCTAAGAGCTTTTAATCAGTTAAGTAAACAGTTCTAGTGATTATATAGAATATTAAAAGGGAAAATAAAGCATTAGATGTTCATAGCAGGAGTTAGAATTGATAAGGCTTTTTCTCGAACTCCAATACAACTTAAAGACAATGTTTCCATAGCAGAGAATTCACCAGGTGACAGATAGCCATTAGAGCACCATGAGAACTGGCATTGGCATCATATTCCATAGTCCTAAGCCCTGGGGTCACGTTGAGATCCAGTCGCTGTGGCCCCGTGTTCCTGAGCAGACCAGGTAACTTCCAGGTTGAAAAACAAGTGGTCCACAGAGTCAAGGAGCCACATTTGGCTCATGATCAAGGGTTTCTCTGGTTGCCCCAGACTTTATTCTCAGTTCTAGTACTAAAATTCTGATAGCTCATGGGCAATTTGGCACTTTGAATACAAAGGTGCTGCTCTGCAATCTGTGTGGGCTGAAAAGAGATAATCCTAAAATGGAAAACAGACACCATCTCTCTGCTCCCGCACTGTGACCGTGAACTTTCCACCCTCTCCAAATCTGCTGCCTTCCTGCATCACTTCTGTTTTGGTCTCCTGTAGAAGGATCCGAACTCCTTGGTTACCCAAAGGTGACTCAAAACATCAGAGACAACAAGGGAAACTGTTCCTACTATTTAGGATGTCTATATAGTCTTATAGATGCTGCCCTTCCCGACCATTTAGGGCTTCTTCTGTAAGACAGAAAAGATACTGCATAATCACCACAAACATCTTTCTAGATCTGCAGTGGCCTCATTTATCTGAACCTCAGAGATTAAACTAGCTTGGTGCTGCCTCTTTTTTTTTTTTTTAAATTAATTTAACCTCATTATGCTCTGGTCTGCCTATCTACAGAATGAGTATAATATCACTGACTGTCTCTCAAGAGTATAACATGGATGATCAAATGAAGTTCTAGGAGCCCACAGTATTGAAGGGCAAAACCATATAGCCAAACTGGGAAAGAACCTGCAGCCACTTCAGTTATTGTAAAAATTAAACTATTACCTTGTTTTTGCATTTGAATACCTCTCACGCTGTCATTTAATGAAGGAAAAGTTTTCTAAACATAGCAATCAGTTTGCCAAGATCACTGCAGATGTATCAGACAGAATTAATGACTAAAAGGCTGACAGACTTGGGCTTTGTCTTCTGTGAATGAAAACACTGTTCTCCGGACCTGATAGAAATCAGCCTCTGTCTTTTTTGGCAGTCAGATCATAACAAGGCCAAAGCAACATTAAATCATTTATGAAGTATTTAAGCTTAAATATCAAAGTGATACATATGCAGAAGAACTGTTATGACATCTGAATTTCAGCAATAGGTATTTTTCAGAGATTTCAAGCTATGTAAAACCTGACATTTCGGTGTTTATACACAAAACCTGCTCTGATACAAAACAACACCTTTCCACCAATACTTTGCCGTTTAAAACTTTTATTTGTTACAAAGTCATATAGTTATATTTCAGCCTGCTGCAGAGCAGATTCTTGCCTAGAAACCTGTCATCCCTATGCAAATAAGAATACTGTATATTAATTATGATTTTTATAGTTATCACTTTCAGTCTCCTCGTTACCAGTAGTCAGTCTTTCATCCCCCTTATTATTCATGTAGAAATGTTCTTTCAGCAGCTAAAATACAGTATTTTTATGCAATGTTTTGATGAAGCGCATTAGAGAAAAGGAAATGAAATGAACTGGGCTACCCCAAAAAATGAAAACAACACAGGTGATATACAACTGTTCAGGGCATTATTTTCATGAGATATGGGAAATAACATGTACTGCTCATCAATTATTCCATATTGTACAATGCCTGTCTCCCCAACCTTCTAACAGCTGGGATTGAAATGTTTTGACATGATGATCTCTAGGTGGAAATACTGAAGGTGTTAAAATATAGATATAAATAGGTGATAATGAAGAACAAAATGTGGACCATTTTCTTGCAGTCATAGTTTGCAAATTAACAAGCTGCCATTGATTTTTCTTTGAGGTCAATAACAGCATTTATTGATCTGAGAAGTTAATACTCACTGAAGTCAATAATATATCTCAGGGGTCAACAAATCTGGATCCTGACTTCTATTTCCTGTCCATATATAAATATTACATAGGCAAAATGAGCAAACTTAGTCTTTGGAGATAAGAAAGCACTGTATTTGACACAACGCAAAAAACCCCAAAACATTAAAAGTTAAGAATAGAGTCTACCTGGATAATTTTCAAACACTCAAGACCTTATATTAATCTAGAAGTACTGACTCCATGAACTATATCTTTGTTTCTGAACTTAAGAGTCTCCCAAGTACAAAATGCTCCACCATGGTGTTACTTCCGCAACACCAAAACAGAATCGATTTCAGAAGCTGCTCAATATCAAGTGGACACTAATATATTTTATCAAATTGAAGCTCATAAGAAGTAGCCAAATAACAATTGTCGACTTCCCGATTTTTCCTTTAGCCTCATTCTTTCCAACACAATCTCCAGCAAAATCAAGAGAAACATTCCTACTGTCTTCAGTCAGCTCTGGATCAACTCCATGTAAAAATCACTCTAAGTTTTCTTATGTTTTGTAGTTTCTTACTCAAGCATTCACACGTCTAAAGAAAAAAGAGAAATAAGCAATTTGTCTCCTGATAATTCACACAGACAAATATCAATGAAGCTCTGGGTGCACTCTTGGAAAAAAGCTCGGAAGGAAATAAATTTCAGGAAATGCCAAGCCCAAGAGGTATTTTTTCAGCTAGATACTCCATTATGACAAATGGTCAGTAATGTCACATCTCAAAATATGGAAGTTACATGTTAGATTTCTGAAGAATTATGTTTGTGTGACGAGATGTCATTAAACTTACAGAACAAAGAAGGCACAATGTGTGCATTATTGGCAAGTATTTAAAATGCCAAACGTGGATACTACAAAACTTCAATAATATTCAGCACTTCTGCAGAACTTTACCATTCAAAAACTTTTATGATCATCATTATGCAAAGCAGAAAATGTTATTTTATGCAAGAATAAGCTGTAACAGAAAGACTGATCGCCCACAAATTGTAGAGAACTAAAGCTATTAATACTCAGAGTCCAGACTTTGTTGTAGATACGAGGGAAAACACGGGTCACCTGTTTTTTGGCAACAGTACCTTTCTTCAGCAAGCAAAGATTCCACACAACAGGACGCAATATAAAGCTGTTTCCAGTGTTATTTCAACATTTTACCTGTTCGTATCAAACTTTTGCTTCAAATGTCACAAATTAACAAACACGCATTTGCTACCAAAATACAGCAGTTCTCAGAGAAAATGTGCCTAGAATGGTGCAAGTCTGTTATGCAGAGCTTCACAGATGAAAAAAAGGTCTTGTTTGTTATGAATGGCCTAAGTTTTTAAAATGCTTTAAGAAATATGATTATGCAAATAATTATGTAAAAAAGAAGAAAAATAAGTAAAATAGTAAGCATTGCTCTGTACAAACATACAGAAATGCAAATTTGATTTAATTTAGAAGTAAAAATCTGCAATTAAATAACTGTAGTCAATCTTATTTTGACTCGAGTTTAAACTGTTTTCTTAATGAAACACTCACTCTGTTTGTATAGCCATTAAAACACGGCAATTTCCACCAAAGAAAAACCTTTCAAACTCAATTTTGTCCTTTTTGGGTAGTCAGGAGTATATGCCATACCTCCATAGATTTCTTTAAAGGCCGTGTAGCTTATAAAATATTCTTATTTGTTATGTTGTTATTTTTATTATTACAATTTTTAATTTGAAGTAACTTTCTTGGAAAACAGAGGCTAAAAACATTATTTCCTTGTTTTAATAGCTGAACAAAACAACTCAAAAAAAGTCAACAACATGGAGAAAACAGTGAAGTTTATCTAAGCACATTTTACAACTTATGCATTTTTCCCACAAATTTAATGTAATCTCCATTTCTGTGGGCCAGATTTTTAGAAGTATTTATAAGTGTTTTCTCCCAAGGTGACTTCAGTAAGGCATATGACACAGTCTCCCACAGCATCCTTACAGCTAAACTGAGGGAGTGTGGTCTGGAGGAGCGGGTAGTGAGGTGGACTGCGAACTGGCTGAAGGGAAGAAGCCAGAGAGTCATGGTCAATGGGGCAGAGTCCAGTTGAGGCCTGTATCTAGTGCAGTGCCTCAGGGGTCAGTACTGGGGCCAGTATTATTCAATATATTCATCAATGATTTGGATGAGGGAATAGAGTGCACTATCAGCAAGTTTGCTGATGACACCAAGCTGGGAGGAGTGGCTGACACTGGAAGCTGTGCTGCCATCCAGCAAGACCTGGACAGGCTGGAGAGTTGGGCAGGGAAAAATTTAATGAAATATAACAAGGGAAAGTGCAGAGTATTGCATCTGGGTAGGAACAACCCCAGGTTCCAGTAGAAGTTGGGGAATGACCTATTAGAGAGCAGTGTAGGGGAAAGGGACCTGGGGGTCCTGGTGGACAACAGGATGACCATGAGCCAGCACTGTGCCCTTGTGGCCAGGAAGGCCAATGGCATCCTGGGGTGTATTAGAAGGGGGGTGGTTAGTAGGTCAAGAGAGGTTCTCCTTGCCCTCTACTTTGCCCTGGTGAGACCACACCTGGAATATTGTGTCCAATTCTGGGACCCTCCGTTCCAGAAGAACAGGGAACTGCTGGAGAGAGTCCAGCGCAGGGCAACAAAGATGATTAAGGGAGTGGAGCACCTCCCTCATGAGGAAAGGCTGAGGGAGCTGGGGCTCTTTAGCTTGGAGGAGACTGAGGGGTGACCTCATTAATGTTTACAAATATCTAAAGGGTGAGTGTCAGGAGGATGGAGCCAGGCTCTTCTCGGTGACAACCAATGATAGGACAAGGGTAATGGGTTCAAACTGGAACACAAGAGGTTCCACTTAAATTTGAGAAGAAACTTCTTCTCAGTGAGGGTGACAGACACTGGAACAGGCTGCCCAGGGAGGTTGTGGAGTCTCCTTCTCTGCAGACATTCAAAACCTGCCTGGACACCTTCCTGTGTAACCTCATCTGGGTGTTTCTGCTCCGGCAGGGGGATTGGACTGGATGATCCTTTGAGGTCCCTTCCAATCCCTAACATTCTGTGATTCTTTGAAGGTGGAGTTAGGTGCCTATAATTACTTCAGACAATGGTAAAGCAGGTCTATAATCAAGTATTGTTTTCTTCCATCTGATTTAGGTACCCTGCCTGCTTGCTTAATTCAGAAAAAGACAATAAATCCTAACTATGGCTCCATGATATACTATATCTGATCCTGAATCCTGATTTTTTTTTAAACTGAATTAAGTTTCATCCTGTTCCACTTTTATGTGAACTTAAAAGAGTAGAGCAGACTTGCTCATTGTGTAACAATTAATCTACTTCTTAACTCAACAGTCCAAGAAAGTAACACTTTTTTTCTGCATCTGCTGGGTTAATTGAAATTTAAAATAACTAGGAAAATAACACTTCAGCACAATAAACTGGAATGACAGAAAATAGAGACAGTGTTGAAATTAACATTTGTTATAAATACTCATGGTAAATGCTTAATCTAGTACATATTTTTAAAGCTTAGGCTGATGCTATAATTTTTGTTGTGTAGGATGTTTTATGGTGCATGCAATAAAAAACCCTCCACTCATTAACATCTGAGCAAGACTCTGACTCACCATTTTAAACTCATTTGAGAAAGAATAATAGTTTCTAGACTGGATATAAAACACATCCTCACCATAACACTGAAAACATTTAATTAAAAAATAATAAATAAATAAAAGGAAAAAACTTGTGTGTGTATGTGGCACCTGTGTTTCATTCTTAACACTTCTCTACTTGATATTTCAGCACTAAACCAGCACAAGCACTTAGATACAGAGTAGAGCGAATATCATCAGGCATTTGCCAAAATTCCTCAAGCTGGCATTCCAGCCAATAACTGTAGCAGTCAAGTGCTAGATATTCAACACACGGAAACCTTACAACACTCAATTATAAAAATCAGATTAATGCTTTTGAGACGCATGTAATAAAAACATAGAATAATTGCATCTATGTGAGTAATAAAAAAGCAATGACCAAATCATTCTTGTCTAACCATTTTGCATGTTGTCTGTCCAGGTCCTGCAAGAGAACTAAACAGGAACCAGATCCCCGAATACATGACCACTCTCCAAAATATCCATATTTATAGAGTCACAGATGCCATAAAATATGGAAAAGCTTATCAGGGTAGAGACCAGCCAAGCAGATGTCAGAGTTCACCTTTGCACGTTTTATCTTTGCAAGATACACAATGACAATTGTGGGATTTATTCCACAAAAATGCAAACCACAATTAGCTCCTCATGATACCTAGGTTCAGAAATCATTGCGCTGAGCCTGACCTCAGTACTGACTCATGGAAACACGTTCTTATCTTGCAAACTTTTTTGGAAATGTTCTGAGCAAAATAGACAACGTCTCTTGCCCGGCAGGGACACGCACTTGCAATTCAATGGGTAAATATTTATGCCCTGGCAATAACTGTGCATGTTTGCAACCATGAGCATTTATTGAAATTGCAATGATTAGGCCAAGAGTATAAAATTTCATATAAAATTTTACATTTACATTTTTTGAGCTAGTGAAGTAATATGAGGTAAATATTAACAAATGGCATAAAACCAACCACAAGGCTGATGCTGGAAATTAAGAGCAAGGGAAGAGTTGATAAAATATGGAAGGAACACAAAATCACAGAATCTGTAGAAGGAGCCTCCATTGAACCAGATACGTTACTACGAAGAAAACAAAAAGGCACTCCTAAGCCAAGAAAACAGAGAGACAAGAATGGGCAGATGTGTGTTAGTGGCCTACAATAGACTGATATATAATTGTGAAATTGTAGTTTACAAGGCCATGTACAACAATGTTGTGGGTCTACAGTCCCTAACAACAGCTGGTAGCAAATAACTAGCAGTTGTTTCTCAAAACAAGGCTGTAACAACTCAAAGAAAATTATTGTGCTAGTTCAGAAAGCAGATTGGTGCTGCTGATCAGCCAGACAGTAAAGAGCTTGCTACATTCAACTCCTGACTCTTGCTATAAGAATTGCATTCACTGGAATTTTACAATGTATACTTCTACTTAGTAATCAAGTAAAATTCATATGACAGGCTATTATACTGAGATAAGCCTCACTGTTTAAAAATGAGACAGTACAAACTCGAACAGAACAAAGTTTTGATTTAAAAAGGAAGCCTTGGATGGCTAGAACTATATTACTTGCAAATATCAGGTTATGTCACACCTTACGCAAGGAGACTTTTAAACTGCAACCGAAGTAAGTTTCCGTAAAGTTCAGTACTTACCAAACTTGCATGTTTTCACATACAACACTTTGATAATTTTTTGGACTATGAATGCCAGAATTTACATAATTTAGCATAAAATACTATGATACAACTTAAATTAGATGAAGAAATAATATCTAGATAAGCTGCTCCTCAATCAGTCCATACTGTGGTGAGAACAATGTTTTTCAATCATCTGCTTCCGTCTTGCTTTAGGACAGAAGTTGGAGCTTTTCTCCCTCGTAATTCTACCAAAAAAAAAAGGTATTTGTGTAACTATAACTCTTCAGTCCTAAGTCGCAAAAGGGCAAAATACTGCACTTGAAAGATGATCTACCAGGAAAATCCTTTTGATATTGACTTTACCTAGAAAAGTATGTTCAATACAAATAAATTTTTTAATGTTAAACTTTGTTCTTCAGCACAATTGGAGGAAAACGCTGTTACCCTGACAGGAAGTAGGGGTAGAAGACTTCAAACAAGAAATATAAAAAAGAAAAAAACCTAGGGTGAATTTTATTTTGTCAAGTCTAAGCTCATCAACTTTTCTTCTTGATGTAAGTTGTATACAAAGAGTCTTTGCCAAACAACACCTCATGCTGTGCAAATTCAGCCATGCACATGTAGTGAAAAAACTGTTCAAAAACACTGAAAATCAAGTTGTTTACTTAGGCATCCAAAATATTATAATAACTCACCAAAGTCTGATCTTTTTATGAGATATACAGTTTGTATTCTGCAGACAATGAAACCAACAAATGAAGCCATTAAATTAGCAGGGTATTAATATATTTGAAGGTCAAAAGGTAGACTTGTAAACTCTGTTAAGTTGTGCTCTTTCAAAGCTTGTAATGGACTGACTGCCATTGCCAAGCCAGTATCACCTGGAATCAATTAATTTGATTTGGTCAAAGTCCAAAAGAAATGCTTGTGGTGATTTCTTCTCTTCTTCCCATCATACACAAGCAAAAGGAAAGAGCATTGAGGGACAATACATCAGGATTTGAATTCTGCCCTTTAAAGACTAACGAGCAGTTCCCAACTACATGAAACTTTTTAGACAAGTTCTCTGCAACTCTTTTTTCTCCGGGAGAAGATGAAACCTGTTCAAGAGAGTTTCTCTCCGGCCAACACAAGCTGAACATCTTGCGATAGGCATGACTTCATATTCTTTGTCCACCTATTGCAATGGGTTGCCTGGACTTTAAAAGACAACCAGAGTATGTTAGATACAATTCTGACATCTCTCGGTGACATCTAAGCACAGTGGATGACAGTATGATGCAAATGAAGAAAGAGAAAAAATATATATATCTATCTAAATATATATATATGGAGGGAAGACAAACTGGTGGCTTTTTCCATTATCTCTTTGCTAAACCAAGTTAGTTGGTAGAGTTTACTTGGACAGCTAGAAACAAAAGCTACTATTTATTTATCATTTTATTTTTATCCTTCTTCCCTTTATTTGTCTTTTCTGCTTAGAACTGGACAACAAACTCCAAAATGTTATTACAGGAGGAAATCTCCCTGAGGCTAAATAATTTCAAAATTGAAAGAAGCAGGTAGTGTAACTTCAAACAAAAAAAACCTATAACCACATAGTTCGACTTGAAACCTTCATGTTTTTATTATAATGCAAGTCTTCTAAAGGCTTGCCATGGACTTAGCAATAAGCTACAAGTAATACCTTCATCAATAAACACCAACTTATACTTTAAAGAAAGAGGGTCAGCACCAAAGAAGATTATGTTGAAATGCTGGTTTTGGTGATTCATTAAGAGGTTATTTCCAGTAGAATAGTCTACACAGTAGAGGTGGTTCAATACAGTGCTTGTAAAATAATGTTTTAAAAGTTATGTTCAGAATTCAGTTTATAATTCAGGTATTAAAATTATTCACAGGTATTCTATGACAAGTTCAAGGTATTTGTAAGAATACATACAGACTTCAGTCTATATGATTATTTATCCATATGCACATGGGAAGTACTTAAGCACAGAGTTTATGATATCAGAAACAAAATGTTTCCATCATTCTAGCATGGAATAAAAACCGACAATACAAACACTGTTTTACTATATATAATACAGTAACTTTAAGAAACTTTTTGCAATGTTTTCCTTATCCAAAAGCCAGTCTTAAACAAGCTTACTTCAACTGGATACCCGTTCCTAACAAGACTGAAGTTGTATTGTCTCGTGGCACAATAACAAATTCCTGAACATTAACAAACATTAAAATAACTTGGGACTTCTCCGAGAACAGGTGAACGGCCAAATTTTGATCACTGTTTTTCCTACTACACCTTGGCAAATCTGTACTACTGAACGGATTTGACAATCCTTATTTGCTGCATTAATGGTATAATCCCAGACCTACTGAGGTGAAAGATAAGCACTCATTTTATTGGAATTCCAGTTGAAAGGTGCTGAGTACCCAAAAGATAAGCTTTTAACAGAAACAGTCTTACAATACTGCATAGACTGTGAAAAACTCTACAAACTAAGTTATTTTCTCTTCAAAAAACACAGTTGGAAAAAGATATTTTTTTTGGTACTTTGAAGCATCTAGAGGACAGTACTTAAATAATGAAAATTCACCATTTCTTTACAGTAAGCACTTTATGTATTTGAAAATATATGAATATACTCAGAAAACCCATGTCTTGCATTTGAGACAACACACACAGATGCAAATGGTCCCTGAGCAGAGGGAACAGTTTGAGCACCGCTAGACAAGAGGGTACCCGGTGAACTTCTCATGACCACAAACATGTAAGGTCCATAATGCTGTTGGATCAAATATTTCAGACGAAACACAAAGCTAAGGAAAATGGGGATGGTGCCAGAATTTGAATAAACACGTGAAGGAGTATCTGGATAGAGACAAAGTATAAAAGAGCAATCCGGAGCTAGAATTAGGAAGGGGAGGGCTGGGAAGGCTGGTGAGAGGCAGGGAAGGAGGACAGGGGGGCAGGAGGGACAAGGTGACAGATACAAAGCTGGAGGGGGGCAGCTCAGTGACTGGACAAGCAACAAACCAACATGAAATATTCAAACTGAAGGTGTGAAAAGCACTTTGCTGGTATTAACAACTGCACTGGAAATCACTCAGGACTGGAAACTAAGTAGTTTGGTCTCTCTGTGCCCTCTCGTTGCTGCTTCTGACTGTTACAAGGCAGCAGCACCACCCAAATGCGTTTCCCAACCATGACCATGCAGCTGGGATACTCCTGAGACCTGACACCCTCAGAAACGAAAATTTGTCCCTATTTCTTCCTCCTCCCCACTTTAAAGCCCGGACTACGAAGAAGGGCAGAGGGCTTAGAGATGTAGGAATGCAATATGCCACTTCAAAATGAATTTCTGAAACAATAAACAGATTTTAATAGAAATCAGCCAGCAAAGAAAAAAATTATATATGAAACACGAAATACCGTTGCTAGCAGAAGAAACAGAGATCATGAAAAAGTTCTCTCTGATGGTGATTGGAAACTGCATAAAAACTCATTTCACTGTAGAAACTTTGGATTAAGATTTCAGTAGAAAGATGTTCTGGCATATCAAAGAAACACCTGAGGAGAAGATATTGGTATATGCTCCAGAACTCAGAAGCCCTCTTTCTCTAATGAAATGTCTTACATACAGTATTCACATATACATGCATGAATAATTCATCCAAGATGAAACAGGTGGATATTAAGTGTAAATATCTGGGACAGGAATAGACTTTTTTATGCAAAGCAAGGGGCAACAGAAGCAAGGTCCTGATTTTCAAGACTTGGTTTCCATTTCCATCATCTTAGTTATTTGAGGCTCAAATGTAATTGGAATATACATGTACCTGAAGATGGAACAGAAGCGTGAAGGTCTACGTGGTATTAACTAATACAAGCAAATTCCTAAGTATACAAAATTACAACACAAAAGCAGCAACACCCTTTCCACTAGTTTAATGTAGACCTACACGTATAAACATTACAGTTAGTTATTTTGTTAAATTTACATTGGATAATAGAGCCATTTAATTTTTTCCTAAGCTGAGCAAACATTTTTAGTTTGATCATAGCAACGCTTACTACATTGTCTACCTGAAAAGCCAGCCTCCAACTCCTGCAATCATAAATCACTTTAGCATATACACATAATTTAATATTTATGGTTTCTCATATTTTAGGTCATCTCTGGCCCACATCTCATTCATGACGGCTGAACAGCACAACAGCCCCAGGAAATGTGGAGAGAGAAGGTCCTTCAGGGCAAGTGTTTGAGGTTTAGGTTGTTCCATCAGTAAAGGAGTCAGGAATCCAAATCCATGGCCTGCTGCTGTGAACAATGCGCTAGTACCTCAAATTCCATTACTCACATCTCGCAAGACTGAAGTAGTTTTATAATAGTTCCTTACCCATGATACAGGTGCTGAACTACCTTCAGAAGCCCCCTAGAAACATTTCTTAATATGCTTTCACTGATCCTTCACTGTGCTTCCGCTCAATTCTGCATCCAGAAATGATGACACTACTATTCCTTCACAAAGAAGTAAACACACCTCTTTGTCTAATGAGATTTTCATTTGCTTTCCACCTAGAAGGCCGCCAATAATTGCAGGTGGGTCTGACCATCTGCCTTTCAGGTAGTCTACTGGTACTTCACATTATATATTTATGGCTCAGTCCAGAAAGGGAGGTTTGACTGTATTCATTACAATGGGTGAAAGCCACTGAAATTTGCTTGGATCCCTTAGTACTGAGAATTATTCCTGTCACACAAGAGTGGGAAATAAGCTGCTGTGTCTCTTGCTCACAGATATTTCTCCTTTAACTGTTTCAGAATTACATATCCCTAAGATTCCCAAAGAGTAGGGAGGATTGGAAAAAACATTTTAAGCAACGTAAAGTTGAGATTGAGAAGGATTTTCTGTAAAGGGAACAAGAGAGTTTTTCTTCCTTTGATATCTTCTCTTTAAAATACCATGCTTACATATTACAAAAGGCATATAAAAACAGAAGCCCAGACTAAAATTTTAAGTTTCAGTGCAAAGAATAGAACTATTACTGACAAACCTCAAACTCTTCTAGTAGTGCAGATACTTCAGAGAGATTCGGAACCACAGCATAATATCCAATAATCATAACTCACAGAGGCAAGCTCAACACTTGTTATCAAATTATATGTACTGAGACCTATAGAAATACCTAAGGTTCATGAAGGAAATAAAAACCCAAACACCTGCAATGTACCTTTGCCGTAAAAGCCTGGACAGAATTCAATGGCTGGATCTCTCTCTTACGCTGTCATGAAACAAAGTGAAGTCTATATTATATAAACACCAGGATTTTTTTCCTTTTCCCTAGAAAGTATCTGGCAGTTGAGAAGAACTTAACAAGAGCAATTCAACTGCAGATTACAATGGTCCCCTACAACACGGTTTGCTCTTCTTCTCCTTGACAGTATTTTACATTTGCATGCCAATTTTATCTCTGAAGATGAATGAAGCATTTTCAACTGCTTCTCATTCAAAAAATTCTTGTCTGAGCAAACACATCTGAGACTTGACAAAGAAGGGGATACCTTACTATGCTATACTCTGCAAGCGAAATAAGGAAGATCTAGAATTAATTTGATACTGTGGAAATCCAAGCATGGGGAATGGTATTAGGAAATCTCCCCCTCCAAACAGGAAGAATTTTGTGATTAATCAGGATTAATTCCGTGGGCTCTCCTTTTGACTGAAACCAGCAATTTTCATGTGCTTTTTAAATATTTCGCATATTTTGAGGCTATATGGTCAGACTAAATGATCTGAAGTTAACAATACTGAGGTCTAGCATCCTAAGTAATGAGTGATGTCAGAAATGCCAACTAACCAGGCTGCAAACTTGCTCGTCTACTCTTTACCAGCAAAACAGATGATAACATAAAACCAGAAAAATAACAAGAAATATTTTAAAAACAATATTTTGATTAAAAGAAAAGCAGAGGAGTGTACTTTGCAGTGCTACCAGCTGTTATTAAAACCTGTCCTACCTGGTACAAACAACGGAGACCTTCAAGGTTCAAACAGCCCATGGTTTCCCTGTACGTCCTGAGAGCTTCAGCTCATGCGTCTTTGTGCTATACAATTCAGGCAATTAAAACAGAAATATTCTGACGAACTTACCGGCCTACAAAATCACTTACTCAAATGCTTGTTAAATTTGCAACATACCCCTATGAATATTTAGAATAACATTCTTCTCTTTACAGTAGGCCTTGAGTACTATGGAACTGGTTACCAGACACTAAATGTTTTGCTTAGTCCTCCAGAAGGTTTCTGTATAGATTTAAGCATCCTCAGTATCAGCAAACAATAGCCAACATACTACGAAAGCCTGACAGTCAGTGTTGAATTGTGTCTTACAGATGGTGACATAAGTGGCACCCTGTTCAGTCACCACTGAAGCCCATGACTCAATGGCACTGCTCAAAGAAGGAAGCCAGGCCTCCCAATAGATCTCAGCTTGCACGAACAACTGTACATAAGATGAAAGTGCTTATCAATTTAGAGATGCAAACAAGAAAAAAAGCTTCCAATTTATCATGGTAAGTTTCAGGAATGGTAATGTGAAATTGCATTAAATTAGTTATGTGATGTCAGATTAATCCTTAGATGATCACAGGGGCAGGTTAAAATAGTATATGTATTTTTGCTGATTAAGGTAATAAAAAAGACCCAAATGTGACTTATTCCAGAGGTGAAAATCATCCAGCTTCATTA